>NW_022681471.1:84170547-84467723 GCF_009764315.1 Trachypithecus francoisi | reverse complement strand
GACCCTGTTTGCCTGGGTATCAGCAGCAGAGGTTGCCGAAGATAGAATACTGCTGAACAGCGAGTGTACCTGTCTGATTCTTCCTTTGGAAGTTTCCTCTCAGGGGTGACTCCACCCTGTGAGGTGTGGGGTGTCAGACTGCCCCTAGTGGGGGATGTCTCCCAGCTAGGCTACTCAGGGGTCAGGGACCCACCTGAGCAGGCAGTCTGTCTGTTCTCAGATCTCAACCTCTGCGTTAGGAGATCCACGGCTCTCCCCAAAGCTGTCAGACAGAGTGGTTCGCGTCTGCACCGGCCCCCGCTGCTTCCCCTATTGGACTGCAGCTGTGCGCTGTCCGCAGAGGTAGAGTCTACAGAGACAGGCAGGTTTCCTTGAGCTGCTGTGAGCTCCACCCAGTTCGAGCTTCCCAGCGGCTTTGTTTACCTACTTAAGCCTCAGCAATGGCGGGCGCCCCTCCCCCACCCTCACTGCTGCCTTGCGGATAGATCGCCGCAGACTGCTGTGTTAGCAGTGAGGGAGGCTCCGTGGGCGTGGGACCCTCCCGGCCAGGTGTGGGATATATTCTCCTGGTGTGCCTGTTTCCTTAAAGCGCAGTATTGGGGTGGGAGTTACCCGATTTTCCAGGTGTTGTGTGTCTCAGTTCCCCTGGCTAGGAAAAGGGATTTCCTTCCCCCTTGCGCTTCCAGGTGAGGCGATGCCTCGCCCTGCTTCAGCTCACGCTGGTCAGGCTGCAGCAGCTGATCAGCACCGATTGTCTGGCACTCCCTAGAGAGATGACCCCAGTACCTCAGTTGAAAATGCAGAAATCACCGGTCTTCTGTGTCGCTCCTGCTGGAAGTTGGAGACTGGAGCTGTTCCTATTCGGCCATCTTGCTCCACCCCCGCCACATTTTCTTAATCCAGTCTAACGTTGATGGACATTTGGATTGGTTCCAAGTCTTTGCTATTGTGAGTAGTGCTGCAGTAAACATACGTGTACGTGTGTCTTTTTCATAGCATGATTTATAATCCTTTTCGTATATCCCCAGTAATGGGATGGCTGGGTCAAATGGTATTTCTAGTTCTAGATCCTTGAGGAATCGCCACACTGTCTTCCACAATGGTTGAACTACTTTACAGTCCCACCAACAGTGTAAACATGTTCCTATTTCTTCACAGTCTCTCCAGCACCTGTTGTTTCCTGACTTTTTAATGATCACCATTCTAATGGGCTTGAGATGGTACCTCATTGTGGTTTTGATTTGCATTTCTCTGATGGCCAGTGATGATGAGCACTTTTTCATGTGTCTGTTGACTGCATAAATGTCTTCTTTTGAGAAGTGTCTGTTCACATCCTTTGCCCACTTTTGTTGGGGTTGTTTGATTTTTTCTTGTAAATTTGTTTAAGTTCTTTGTATTTTCTGGATATTAGCCCTTTCTCAGATAGGTATATTGCAAAAATTTTCTCCCATTCTGTAGGTTGCCTGTTCACTCTGCTGGTAGCTTCTTTTGCTGTGCAGAAGCTCTAAACTAAAGAGATTTAAGTCTTTAATCCATTTTGATTTGATTTTTCTATATAGTGAGAGAGAGAAGTCTAGTTTCATTCTTCTGCATATGGGTATCCAGTTTTCCCAGCACCATTTATTGAAGAGACTGTTCTTTCCCCAGCATATGTTGTTGGCACCTGTGTTGAGAATCAGTTCACCAGTTCACCAGAGGAGAGTATATTTGTTTCTGGGTTTTTTATTCTTTTCCATCGGTCTATGTGTCTGTTTCTATCCCATTACCCATCTGTTTTTGTTGCTATAGCTCTGCAGTATAATTTGAAGTCAGGTAATATGATATCTTCAGTTTTGTTCTTTTGGCTTAGGATAGCTTTGGTTATTCTGAGTCTTTTGTGGTTCTATATAAATTTTAGGATTTTTTTTTTCAATCTGTGAAGAATGTCATTGCGATTTCGATAGGGATTGCATTGAATCTGTAGATTGCTTTGGGTCGTATGAATGTTTTAACAACATTGATTCTTCCAATCCATGAACATGGAATATCTTTCCATTTTTTTAGATATAAAAATGCCCTCTTCAATTTCCTTTAACAGAGTTTTACACTTTTCATTATAGAGATGTTTCACTTCTTTGGTTAAGTTAATTCCTAGTATTTAATTTTATTCATGGCTACTATAAATGGGGTTTCTTTTTAAATGTCTTTTTCAGATTGTTTACTGTTGGCATATAGAAATGCTACTGATGTTGTTGTGCTGATTTTGTATCCTGCAACTTTCCTGCATTTGTTATTAGTTCTAATATTTTTTGTGGGGCCTTTAGGGTTTTCCCAGTATAAGATCATATCATCTGCAAACAAGCATAGTTTGACTTCTTCCTTTCAAATTCGGATGCCCTTTATTTCTTTCTCTTGTCTGATTGGTCTAGGTAGGACTTCCAGTATTTTGTTGAATAACAGTGGTGAAAGTGAGCATCTGTGTCATGCTCCAGACTTTAGTGGAAAGGTTTTCCATTTTTCCCTTCAGTATGATACTAGGTGTGGGTCTGTTGTATATGGCTTTTATTATGTTGAGGTATGTTCCTTCTATCCCCAATGTTTTGAGAGTTTTGTCATGAAGAAATGTTGAGTTTTATCAAATGCTTTTCCAGCATCAATTGAAATGATCATATGTTTTTGTCCTTCATTCAGTTGGTATACTGTATCACACTGATTGCTTTGCATATGTTGAAGCATCCTTGCATCTCAGGGATAAATCTCACTTGGTCATGATGATCTTTTGAGTGTGTTATTGTGTTCAGTTTGTTAGTATGTGTTGAGAATGTGTGCATCTGTATTCATCAGAGTCATTGGCCCATAGTTTTCATTTTTTGATGTGTCTTTCTCTGGTTTTGGTATCAGGGCAATACTGGTAATGTAGAATGAATTTTGAAGTACTCTGTCCTCTTCCATTGTTTGGAAGAGTTCGAGTAGGACTGGTAGTAGTGCTTTTTAATCTGTTTTTAGAATTCAGAGATGAAGCCATCAGGTCCTGAGCCTTTCTTTATTGAGAGGCTTTTTGTCATGGCTTTGATCTTGTTACTTCTTATTGGTCTGTTCAGGTTTTGAATCTCTTTTCTTTTCTTCTTCTTTTTTTTTTTTCTTTTTTTTTGAGACAGTGTCTTGTTCTGTTGTTCAGGCTGGAGTACAGTGGCACAGTCTCGGCTCCCTGAAACGTCTGCCTCCTGGGCTCAAGCAATTGTCCCACCTCAGCCTCCTGTGTAGCTGGAATTACAGGTATCCATCACCACATCAGTTCAATTTTTGTGTTTTTAGTAGAGATGGCGTTTCATCATGTTGACCAGGCTGCTCTCCAACTCCTGATCTCAGGTAATCGGCCCACCTAGGCCTCCGAAAATGTTGGGATTACAGGCGTGAGCCACCAGGCTTGGCCTTGGTTTTAAATTTCTTCATGCTTCAGTCTTGGTAGCTTGTATGTGTCTAGGAATTTGTCCATTTCTTCTAGGTTTTCTTTTTGTTAATTTAACTTTTAAGCTCAAGAGTACATGTTCAGGTTTGCTACATAGGTAAATTTGTGTCATGGGGGTTTGTTGTACAGATTATTTTGTCACCCTGGCATTAAGCCTATTACCCATTAGTTATTTTTCATGATTCTCTCTCCTCTGCCCTCCACCTCTGACCAGCCACTGTGTGTGTCGTTTCCCTCTATGTGTCCATATGTTCTCGTCATTTAGCTCCCACTCATAAGTGAGGGCATGTAGTGTTTGGTTTTCTGTTTCTGTGTTAGTTTGCTGAGGATAATGGCCTCCAGCTTCTGTGTTCCTGTAAAAAACATAATCTCATTGTTTTTAATGGTTGCATACTATTCCATGGTGTATATGCACCACGTTTCCTTTATTCAGTCTATCATTGATGGGCATGTAGTTTGATTCCTCATCTGTGCTATTGTAAATAGTGTTGCAACGGGCATACATATTTATGTATCTTGCTAATAGAAAAATTTGTATTCCTTTGGGTATATACCCAGTAATGGGATTGCTGGGTCAAATGGTATTTGTGTTTTAGGTCTTTGAGTAATCGCTACACTATCTTCCATAGTAGTTGAACTAATTTACACTCTCACCAATAGTGTATAAAAGTGTTCCCTTTTTTCCACAATCTTGCCGACAACTGTTGGTTTTGCACTTTTTAATAGTAGCCATTCTAACTGGTGTGAGATTGTATCTCATTGTGGTTTTGAGTTGTGTTTCTCTAATGATCAGTGATGTTGAGCTTTTATCATATGATTGTTAGCCACATGCATGTCTTCTTTTGAGAAGTGTCTATCCATGCCCTTTGCTTACTTTTTGATGTGGCTATTTGGTTTTTTCTTGTAAATTTGTTTAAGTTTCTTACAGATGCTAGACCTTTGTCAGATGCATAGTTTGCAAACATTTTCTTATGTCTGTTCACTCAGTTAATAGTTTTCTTTGCTATGTAGAAGCTCATTAGTTTAATTGGATTGCCTTTGTCCATTTTTGCTATTGTTGTGGCTGCTTTTGGTGTCTTCATCATGAAATATTTGTCCATTCTTATGTCCAGAATGGTATTGCCTAGGTTGTCTTCCAGGGTTTTTATAGTTTTGGGTTTTACATTTAAGTCTTTAAACCATCTTGAGTTAATTTTTGTATATGGTGTGAGGAAGGGCTCTAGTTTCAGTTTTCTGCAAATGGCTTGCCTGTTATCACAGCACCATTTACTGAATAGGGAATCCTTTCCCCACTGCTTGTTTTTGTCAGGTTTGTCAAAGATCAGATAGTTGTAAGTGTGTGGCCTTATTTATGGTTCTCTATTCTCGTCTAGATTTTCTAATTTATTGGCATATAGTTGCTCATAGTAGCCACTAATGATCTTTTGAATTTCTGCAGTATCATTTTGCAATGCCTCCTTATTTATTTCTGATTTTATTTATTTAGTTCTTCTCTCTTTTTTTCTTACTCTGGGTAAAGGTTTGTCAGTTTTGTTGAACCTTTTTTTTTCCCCCCAAAAAACCTGTTTTCCTTGATCTTTTGTATTGTTTCCTTCATTTTAATTTCTTTATTTGTGCTCTAACCTTTATTATTTTTTTCTTCTACTAATTTAGGATTTGGTTTGCTCTTGCTTTTCTAGTTCCTTAAGATGCATCATTATGTTGTTTATGTTTTTCTTATTTGATGTAGGCACTTATAGCTGTAAAGTTCCCTGTGAGTCCTACTCTTACTGTATCTCATAGGTTTTGGTATATTCTGTTTCCATTATCACCTGTTTTGAGAAAATTTTCCATTTCTTTCAGGATTTCTTCATTGACCCACTATTCATTTAGGAGCATATTGTTTAATTTCCATGGATTTCTGTAGTTTCCAAAGTTCCTCTTGTTATTGATATCTAGTGTTATTCCATTGTGGTCAGAGAAGATGCTTGATGGTATTTCAATTGTTTTGAATGTTTTCAGACTTGCTTTGTGACCTAATATATGGTCCATCTTTGAGAATGAACCATATGCTGAAGAAAAGAATGTGTACTCTGTAGCCATTGGATGAATTGTTCTGTAAATATCTATTAGGTCTATTTGTCCTACAGTGTAAATGAAGTCCAGTGTCTCCTTGTTGATTTTTTGTCTGGAAGATATCCAGTGCAGAATGTGTGGTGTTGAAGTCTCTAGTGATTATTATGGTGGAGTCTATCTCTCTCTTTAGCTTTAATAATATTTGCTTATATATCTTGGTACTCCAGTGATGGGTACACATATTTCACAATTATTATACCCTCTTGCCAAATCGACCCCTTTATCGTTATATTGTTGCCTTCTTTGTTTCTTCTTACAGATTTTGTCTCAGTATAGCCCTCCTTCTCTTTTTTGGTTTCCATTGGCATGGAATATCTTCTTCCATTCCTTTATTTGCAGCCTACATGTGTCTTTATAGGTGAAGTGTGTTAATTGTAGGCAACAGATCAATGGGTCTTTTTTTTAAAATCCATTCAGCCACTCTTTGTCTTTTGATTGGAGAATTTAGCCCACTTATATTCAGTGTTATTACTGATAAGTAAAGACTTACTCCTGCCATTTTGTTATTGGTTTTCCTAATTTTTGTGGTCTGCTCTTCCTTCTTTTATTCCTTCCTATCTTCCTTTTAGCAAAGGTTTTCTTTGGTGATATGATTTAGTTTCTTACTTTTTTATTTTCTGTGTATCTTTTGTATGTTTTTTGTTTTGAGGTTACCATGAGGCTTGTAAATACTATCTCATAACTCACTATTTTAAGCTGATAACAACTTAACACTGTTTACACTAACAAACAAAAAGAAAACTAATAAAAACTCAATTCCTTAACTTCATCCTCCTGATTTTTATTTCTTTGTTTCTATGTACACCTTATTATACAGATTATATCTTGAAAAGTGTTGTAGTTAGTAGTTTTGATTGGGTCATCATTTAGTCTGTCTACTTAGAGTAAGAGTGGTTTACACCCCACTGTTATAGTGTTATAATATTTTGTGTTTTTCTGTGTATTTACTATTACCAATAAGTTTTGCACCTTCAGATGATTATTTATTGCTCAGTAATGTCCATTCCTTTCTGATTCAAGTACTCCCTTTAGCATTTCTTGTAGGGCATGTCTGGCATTGATGTCAGTTCTTGTTTGTCTGGGTAACTATTTCTTCTTCATGTTTGAAGGATATTTTCTCTGTATATACTATTGTAGGGTAAAAGCATTTTTTTCCTTCAGCATTTTATTTTATTTTTTATTATACTTTAAGTTCTAGGGTACATGTGCATAACATGCAGGTTTGTTACATATGTATACTTGTGCCATGTTGGTGTGCTGCACCCATCAACTTGTCAGCACCCAACAACTCGTCATTTACATCAGGTATAACTTCCAGTGCAATCCCTCCCCCCTCCCCACTCCCCGTGATAGGCCCTGGTGTGTGATGTTCCCCTTCCCGAGTCCAAGTGATCTCATTGCTCAGTTCCCACCTATGAGTGAGAACATGCGGTGTTTGGTTTTCTGTTCTTGCCATAGTTTGCTGAGAATGATGGTTTCCAGCTGCATCCATGTCCCTACAAAGGACACAAACTCATCCTTTTTTATGGCTGCATAGTATTCCGTGGTGTATATGTGCCACATTTTCTTAATCCAGTCTGTCACTGATGGACATTTGGGTTGATTCCAAGTCTTTGCTATGTGAATAGTGCTGCAATAAACATACGTGTGCATGTGTCTTTATAGCAGCATGATTTATAATCCTTTGGGTATATCCCCAGTAATGGGATGGCTGGGTCATATGGTACTTCTAGTTCTAGGTCCTTGAGGACTCGCCATACTGTTTTCCATAATGGTTGAACTAGTTTACAATCCACCAACAGTGTAAAAGTGTTCCTATTTCTCCACATCCTCTCCAGCACCTGTTGTTTCCTGACTTTTTAATGATTGCCATTCTAACTGGTGTGAGATGGTATCTCATTGTGGTTTTGATTTGCATTTTTCTGATGGCCAGTGATGATGAGCATTTTTTCATGTGTCTGTTGGCTGTATGATGTCTTCTTTTGAGAAATGTCTGTTCATATTCTTTTGCCCACTTTTTGATGGGGTTGTTTTTTTTATCTTGTAAATTTGTTTGAGTTTTTTGTAGGTTCTGGATATTAGCCCTTTGTCAGATGAGTAGATTGCAAAAATTTTCTCCCATTCTGTAGGTTGCCTGTTCAATCTGCTGGTAGTTTCTTGCTGTGTCAGAAGCTCTTTAGTTTAATTAGATCCCATTTGTCAATTTTGGCTTTTGTTGCCATTGCTTTTGGTGTTTTAGACATGAAGTCCTTGCCCATGCCTATGTCCTGAAGGGTATTGCCTAGGTTTTCTTCTAGGGTTTTTATGGTATTAGGTCTAACATTTAAGTCTCTAATCCATCTTGAATTAATTTTCGTATAAGGAGTAAGGAAAGGATCCAGTTTCCGCTTTCTACTTATGGCTAGCCAATTTTCCAGCACCATATTCAATAGGGAATCCTTTCCCCATTTCTTGTTTCTCTCAGGTTTGTCAGAGATCAGACGGCTGTAGATGTGTGTATTATTTCTGAGGACTCTGTTCTGTTCATTGGTCTATATCTCTGTTGTGGTACCAGTACCATGCTGTTTTGGTTACTGTAGCCTTGTAGTATAGTTTGAAGTCAGGTACCGTGATGCCTCCAGCTTTGTTCTTTTGACTTAGGATTGTCTTGGCAATGTGGGCTCTTTTTTGGTTCCATATGAACTTTAAAGCAGTTTTTTCCAATTCTGTGAAGAAACTCATTGGTAGCTTGCTATGGATGGCATTGAATCTTTAAATAACCTTGGGCAGTATGGCCATTTTCACGATATTGATTCTTCCTATCCATGAGCATGGTACGTTCTTCCATTTGTTTGTGTCCGCTTTTATTTCACTGAGCAGTGGTTTGCAGTTCTCCTTGAAGAGGTCCTTTACATCCCTTGTCAGTTGGATTCCTAGATATTTTATTCTCTTTGAAGCAATTGTGAATGGAAGTTCATTCCTGATTTGGCTCTCTGTTTGTCTGTACTGGTGTATAAGAATGCTTGGATTTTTGCACATTAATTTTGTATCCTGAGACTTTGCTGAAGTTGCTTATCAGCTTAAGGAGATTTTGGGCTGAGACAATGGGGTTTTCTAAATATACAATCATGTCATCTGCAAACAGGGACAATTTGACTTCTTCTTTTCCTAACTGAATACCCTTGATTTCTTTCTCTTGCCTGATTGCCCTAGCCAGAACTTCCAACACTATGTTGAATAGGAGTGGTGAGAGAGGGCATCCCTATCTTGTGCCAGTTTTCAAAGGGAATTTCTCCAGTTTTTGCCCATTCAGTATGATATTGGCTGTGGGTTTGTCATAAATAGCTCTTATTATTTTGAGATATGTTCCATCAATACTGAATTTATTGAGCATTTTTAGCATGAAGGGCTGTTGAATTTTGTCAAAGGCCTTTTCTGCATCTATTGAGATAATCATATGGTTTTTGTCTTTGGTTCTGTTTATATGCTGGATTACATTTACTGATTTGTGAATGTTGAACCAGCCTTGCATCCCAGGGATGAAGCCCACTTGATCATGGTGGATAAGCTTTTTGATTTGCTGCTGGATCCGGCTTGCCAGTATTTTATTGAGGATTTTTGCATTGATGTTCATCAGGGATATTGGTCTAAAATTCTCTTTTTTGTTGTGTCTCTGCCAGGCTTTGGTATCAAGATGATGTTGGCCTCATAAAATGAGTTAGGGAGGATTCCCTCTTTTTCTATTGATTGGAATAGTTTCAGAAGAAATGGTGCCAGCTCCTTCTTGTACGTCTGGTAGAATTCAGCTGTGAATCCATCTGGTCCTGTACTTTTTTTGGTTGGTAGGCTTTTAATTTTTGCCTCAATTTCAGAGCCTGCTTTTGGTCTATTCAGGGATTCAATTTCTTCCTGGTTTAGTCTTGGGAGAGTGTAAGTGTCCAGGAATTTATGCATTTCTTCTAGATTTTCTAGTTGATTTACGTAGAAGTGTTTATAGTATTGTCTGATGGTAGTTTGTATTTCTGTGGGGTCGGTGGTGATATCCCCTTTATCATTTTTTATTGCATCTATTTCATTCTTCTCTCTTTTCTTCTTTATTAGTCTAGCTAGCGGTCTGTCAATTTTGTTGATCTTTTCAAAAAACCAACTCCTGGATCCATTGACTTTTTGGAGGTTCTTTTGTGTCTCTATCTCCTTCAGTTCTGCTCTGATCTTAGTTATTTCTTGCCTTCTACTAGCTTTTGAATGTGTTTGCTCTTGCTTCTCTAGTTCTTTTAATTGTGATGTTAGAATGTCCATTTTAGATCTTTCCAGCTTTCTCTTGTGGGCATGTAGTGCTTTAAATTTCCCTCTACACACTGCTTTAAATGTGTCCCAGAGATTCTGGTATATTGTATCTTTGTTCTCATTGGTTTCAAAGAACATCTTTATTTCTGCCTTCATTTCGTTATGTACCCAGTGGTCATTCAGGAGCAGGTTATTCAGTTGCCACGTAGTTGAACGGTTTTGATTGAGTTTCTTAGTCCTGAGTTCTAGTTTGATTGCGCTGTGGTCTGAGAGACAGTTTGTTATAACTTCTGTTCTTGTACATTTGCGGAGGAATGCTTTACTTCCAATTATGTCGTCAGTTTTGGAATAGAGTGATGTGGTGCTGAGAAGAATGTATATTCTGTTGATTGGGGTGGAGAGTTCTATAGATGTCTAGTAGGTCTGCTTGCTGCAGAGATGAGTTCAATTCCTGGATATCCTTATTAACTTTCTGTCTCGTTGATCTGTCTAATGTTGACAGTGGGGTGTTGAAGTCTCCCATTATTATTGTATGGGAGTCTAAGTCTCTTTGTAAGTCTCTAAGGACTTGCTTTATGAATCTGGGTGCTCCTGTATTGGGTGCATATATATTTCGGAGAGTTAGCTCTTCCTGTTGAATTGATCCCTTTACCATATGTAATGGCCTTCTTTGTCTCTTTTGATCTTTGATGGTTTAAAGTCTATTTTATCAGAGACCAGGATTGCAACCCCTGCTTTTTTTTGTTCTCCATTTGCTTGGTAGATCTTCCTCCATCCCTTATTTGAGCCTGTGTATGTCTCTGCATGTGAGATGGGTCTCCTGAATACAGCAGACTGATGAGTCTTGACTCTTTATCCAGTTTGCCAGTCTGTGTCTTTTAATTGGAGCATTTAGTCCATTTACATTTAAGGTTAATATTGTTATGTGTTAACTTGTTCCTGCCATTACGATATTAATGGTTATTTTGCGCGTTAGTTGATGCAGTTTCTTCCTAGCCTCGATGGTCTTTACATTTTGGCATGTTTTTGCAATGGCTGGTACCGGTTGTTCCTTTCCATGTTTAGGGCTTCCTTCAGGGTCTCTTGTAAGGCAGGCCTGGTGGTGACAAAATCTCTAAGCATTTGCTTATCTGTAAAGGATTTTATTTCTCCTTCACTGATGAAACTTAGTTTGGTTGGATATGAAATTCTGGCTTTAAAATTCTTCTCTTTAAGAACATTGAATATTGGCCCCCACTCTCTTCTGGCTTGTAGAGTTTCTGCCGAGAGTCTGCTGTTAGTCTGATGGGCTTCCCTTTGTGGGTAACCCGACCTTTCTCTCTGGCTGCCCTTAAGATTTTTTCCTTCATTTCCACTTTGGTGAATCTGGCAATGATGTGTCCTGGAGTTGCTCTTCTGGAGGAGTATCTTTGTGGTGTTCTCTGTATTTCCTGAATTCGAATGTTGGCCTGCTCTACTAGGTTGGGGAAGTTCTCCTGGATGATATCCTGAAGAGTGTTTTCCAAGTTGGTTCCATTTTCCCCCTCACTTTCAGGCACCCCAATCAGACGTAGACTTGGTCTTTTTACATAATCCCATACTTCTTGCAGGCTTTGTTCATTTCTTTTTCTTCTTTTTTCTTTTTCTTGTATTTTCTTTATTTTTTATTTTTTCTTTTATTTTATTTTTTAATGTTATTGTTTTTTCTTTATTTTTTTAATTTTTTTATTTTTTATTATACTTTAAGTTCTAGGGTACATGTGCATAACGTTTATATCATGTATAACTCCCCAATGCAATCCCTCCCTCCTCCCCCCTCCCCCTGATTGGCCCCAGTGTGTGATGTTCCCCTTCCCGAGTCCAAGTGATCTCATTGTTCAGTTCCCACCTATGAGTGAGAACATGCGGTGTTTGGTTTTCTCTTCTTGTGATAGTTTGCTAAGAATGATGGTTTCCAGCTGCATCCATGTCCCTACAAAGGATGCAACTCATCCTTTTGATGGCTGCATAGTATTCCATGGTGTATATGTGCCACATTTTCTTAATCCAGTCTGTCACAGATGGACATTTGGGTTGATTCCAAGTCTTTGCTATTGTGAATAGTGCCGCAATAAACATACGTGTGCGTGTGTCTTTGTAGTAGAGTAATTTATAATCCTTTGGGTATATACCCAGTAGTGGGATGGCTGGGTCATATGGTACATCTAGTTCTAGATCCTTGAGGAATCTCCATACTGTTTTCCATAATGGTTGAACTAGTTTACAATCCCACCAACAGTATAAAAGTGTTCCTCTTTCTCCACATCCTCTCCAACATCTTTGTTTCCTGACTTCTTAATGATTGCCATTCTAACTGGTGTGAGATGGTATCTCATTGTGGTTTTGATTTGCATTTCTCTGATGGCGAGTGATGACGAGCATTTTTTCATGTGTCTGTTGGCTGTATGGATGTCTTCTTTTGAGAAATGTCTGTTCATATCCTTTCCCCACTTTTTGATGGGGTTGTTTGTTTTTTTCTTGTATATTTGTTTGAGTTCTTTGTAGATTCTGGATATTAGCCCTTTGTCAGATGAGTAGGTTGCAAAAATTTTTTCCCATTCTGTAGGTTGCCTGTTCACTCTGATGGTAGTTTCTTTTGCTGTGCAAAAGCTCTTTAGTTTAATTAGATCCCATGTGTCAATTTTGGCTTTTGCTGCCGTTGCTTTTGGTGTTTTAGACATGAAGTCCTTGCCCATGCCTATGTCCTGAATGGTACTACCTAGATTTTCTTCTAGGGTTTTTATGGTATTAGGTCTAACATTTAAGTCTCTAATCCATCTTGAATTAATTTTCGTGTAAGGGGTAAGGAAAGGATCCAGTTTCAGCTTTCTACTTATGGCTAGCCATTTTCCCAGCACCATTTATTAATAGGGAATCCTTTCCCCATTTCTTGTTTCTCTCAGGTTTGTCAAAGATCAGATGGCTGTAGATGTGTGATATTATTTCTGAGGACTCTGTTCTGTTCCATTGGTCTTTCTCTGTTGTGGTACCAGTACCATGCTGTTTTGGTGACTGTAGCCTTGTAGTATAGTTTGAGGTCAGGTAGCGTGACGCCTCCAGCTTTGTCCTTTTGACCTAGGATTGTCTTGGCAATGCGGGCTCTTTTTGGTTCCATATGAACTTTAAAGCAGTTTTTTCCAATTCTGTGAAGAAAGTCATTGGTAGCTTGATGGGGATGGCATTGAATCTATAAATCACCTTGGGCAGTATGGCCATTTTCACGATATTGATTCTTCCTATCCATGAGCATGGTATGTTCTTCCATTTGTTTGTGTCCTCTTTGATTTCACTGAGCAGTGGTTTGTAGTTCTCCTTGAAGAGGTCCTTACATCCCTTGTAAGCTGATTCCTAGGTATTTGATTCTCTTTGAAGCAATTGTGAATGGAAGTTCATTCCTGATTTGGCTCTCTGCTTGTCTGTTACTGGTGTATAAGAATGCTTGGATTTTTGCACATTAATTTTGTATCCTGAGACTTTGCTGAAGTTGCTTATCAGCTTAAGGAGATTTTGGGCTGAGACGATGGGGTTTTCTAAATATACAATCATGTCATCTGCAAACAGGGACAATTTGACTTCTTCTTTTCCTAACTGGATACCCTTGATTTCTTTCTCTTGCCTGATTGCCCTAGCCAGAACTTCCAACACTATGTTGAATAGGAGTGGTGAGAGAGGGCATCCCTGTCTTGTGCCAGTTTTCAAAGGGAATTTTTCCAGTTTTTGCCCATTCAGTATGATATGAGCTGTGGGTTTGTCATAAATAGCTCTTATTATTTTGAGGTACGTTCCATTAATACCAATTTATTGAGCGTTTTTACCATAAAGGGCTGTTGAATTTTGTCAAAAGCCTTTTCTGCATCTATTGAGATAATCATGTGGTTCTTGTCTTTGTTTGGTTCTGTTTATATGCTGGATTACGTTTATTGATTTGCGAATGTTGAACCAGCCTTGCATCCCAGGGATGAAGCCCACTTGATCATGGTGGATAAGCTTTTTGATGTGCTGCTGAATCCGTTTTGCCAGTATTTTATTGAGGATTTTTGCATCGATGTTCATCAGGGATATTGGTCTAAAATTCTCTTTTTTTGTTGTGTCTCTGCCAGGCTTTGGTATCAGGATGATGTTGGCCTCATAAAAGAGTTAGGGAGGATTCCCTCTTTTTCTATTGATTGAAATAGTTTCAGAAGGAATGGTACCAGCTCCTCCTTGTACCTCTGGTAGAATTCAGCTGTGAATCCATCTGGTCCTGGACTTTTTTGGTGGGTAGGCTATTAATTGTTGCCTCAATTTCAGAGCCTGCTATTGGTCTATTCAGGGATTCAACTTCTTCCTGGTTTAGTCTTGGGAGAGTGTAAGTGTCCAGGAAATTATCCATTTCTTCTAGATTTTCTAGTTGATTTGCGTAGAGGCATTTATAGTATTCTCTGATGGTTGTTTGTATTTCTGTGGGGTCGGTGGTGATATCCCTTTGTCATTTTTTATTGCGACTATTTGATTCTTCTCTCTTTTTTCTTCTTTTTAGTCTAGCTAGCGGTCTGTCAATTTTGTTGATCGTTTCAAAAAACAACTCCTGGATTCATTGATTTTTTGGAGAGTTTTTTGTGTCTCTATCTCCTTCAGTTCTGCTCTGATCTTAGTTATTTCTTGCCTTCTGCTAGCTTTTGAATGTGTTTGCTCTTGCCTCTCTAGTTCTTTTAATTGTGATGTTAGAGTGTCATTTTAGATCTCTCCTGCTTTCTCTTGTGGGCATTTAGTGCTATAAATTTCCCTCTACACACTGCTTTCAATGTGTCCCAGAGATTCTGGTATGTTGTATCTTTGTTCTCATTGGTTTCAAAGAACATCTTTATTTCTGCTTCATTTCGTTATGTACCCAGTAGTCATTCAGGAGCATGTTGTTCAGTTTCCATGTAGTTGAGTGTTTTGATTGAGTTTCTTAGTCCTGAGTTCTAGTTTGATTGCACTGTGGTCTGAGAGACAGTTTGTTATAATTTCAGTTCTTGTACATTTGCTGAGGAGTGCTTTACTTCCAATTATGTGGTCAATTTTGGAATAAGTGCGATGTGGTGCTGAGAAGAATGTATATTCTGTTGATTTGGGGTGGAGAGTTCTATAGATGTCTATTAGGTCCGCTTGGTGCAGAGATGAGTTCAATTCCTGGATATCCTTGTTAGCTTTCTGTCTCGTTGATCTGTCTAATGTTGACAGTGGAGTGTTGAAGTCTCCCATTATTATTGTATGGGAGTCTAAGTCTCTTTGTAGGTCTCTAAGGACTTGCTTTATGAATCTGGGTGCTCCTGTATTGGGTGCATATATATTTAGGAGAGTTAGCTCTTCCTGTTGAATTGATCCCTTACCATTATGTAATGGCCTTCTTTGTCTCTTTTGATCTTTGATGGTTTAAAGTCTGTTTTATCAGAGACTAGGATTGCAACCCCTGCTTTTTTGTGTTCTCCATTTGCTTGGTAGATCTTCCTCCATCCCTTTATTTTGAGCCTATGTATGTCTCTGCATGTGAGATGGGTCTCCTGAATACAGCAGACTGATGGGTCTTGACTCTTTATCCAGTTTGCCAGTCTGTGTCTTTTCATTGGAGCATTTAGTCCATTTACATTTAAGGTTAATATTGTTATTGTGAACTTGATCCTGTCATTATGATATTAACTGGTTATTTTGCTCGTTAGTTGATGCAGTTTCTTCCTAGCCTCGATGTCTTTACATTTTGGCATGTTTTTGCAATGGCTGGTACCGTTTGTTCCTTTCCATGTTTAGGGCTTCCTTCAGGGTCTCTTGTAAGGCAGGCCTGGTGGTGACAAATTCTCTAAGCATTTGTTATCTGTAAAGGATTTTATTTCTCCTTCACTGATGAAGCTTAGTTTGGCTGGATATGAAATTCTGGGTTGAAAATTCTTTTCTTTAAGAACGTTGAATATTGGCCCCCACTCTCTTCTGGCTTGGAGAGTTTCTGCCAGAGGTCTGCTGTTATTCTGATGGGCTTCCCTTTGTGGGTAACCCGACCTTTCTCTCTGGCTGCCCTTAAGATTTTTTCATTTCAACTTTGGTGAATTCAATTTTGTGTCTTGGATTTGTCTTGGTTGCTTCTGAGGATTATCTGGGCGTTCTCTGTATTTCCTGAATTTGAATGTTGGCCTGCCCTACTAGGTTGGGGAAGTTCTCCTGGATGATATCCTGAAGAGTGTTTTCCAACTTGGTTCCATTTTCCCCCTCACTTTCAGGCACCCCAATCAGACGTAGATTTGGTCTTTTTACATAATCCCATACTTCTTGCAGGCTTTGTTCATTTCTTTTTCTTCTTTTTCTTTTGGTTTCTCTTCTCGCTTCATTCATTCATTTGATCCTCAATCGCTGATACTCTTTCTTCCAGTTGATCGAGTCGGTTACCGAAGCTTGTGCATTTGTCACGTATTTCTCGTGTCATGGTTTTCATCTCTGTCATTTATGATCTTCTCTGCATTAATTAGTCTAGCTGTCAATTCTTCCACTCTTTTTTCAAGATTTTTAGTTTCTTTGCGCTGGGTACGTAATTCCTCCTTTAGCTCTGAGAGGTTTGATGGACTGAAGCCTTCTTCTCTCATCTCGTCAAAGTCATTCTCTGACCAGCTTTGATCCGTTGCTGGCGATGGGCTGCGCTCCTTTGCAGGGGGAGATGCGCTCTTATTTTTGAATTTCCAGCTTTTCTGCCCTGCTTCTTCCCCATCTTTGTGGTTTTATCTGTCTCTGGACTTTGATGATGGTGAAGTACTGATGGGGTTTTGGTATAGGTGTCCTTCCTGTTTGATAGTTTTCCGTCTGACAGTCAGAAGGACTGTCTGTTGGTCTGTTGGAGATTGCTTGAGGTCCACTCCAGACCCTGTTTGCCTGGGTATCAGCAGCAGAGGTTGCTGAAGATAGAATATTGCTGAACAGCGAGTGTACCTGTCTGATTCTTTTCTTGGAAGTTTCCTCTCAGGGGTGACGCCACCCTGTGAGGTGTGGGGTATCAGACTGCCCCTAGTGGGGGATGTCTCCCAGCTAGGCTACTCAGGGGTCAGGGACCCACTGAGCAGGCAGTCTGTCCGTTCTCAGATCTCAACCTCCGCGTTAGGAGATCCACGGCTCTCCCCAAAGCCGTCAGACAGAGTCGTTCGGGTCTGCAGCGGCCCGCTCTTTCCCCTAATGGACTGCAGCTGTGCGCTGTCCGCAGCGGTAGAGTCTACAGACAGGCAGGCAGGCTTCCTTGAGCTGCTGTGAGCTCCACCCAGTTCGAGCTTCCCAGCGGCTTTGTTTACCTACTTAAGCCTCAGCAATGGCGGGCGCCCCTCCCCCAGCCTCGCTGCTGCCTTGCGGATAGATCGCCGCAGAGGGCTGTGCTAGCAGTGAGGGAGGCTCCGTGGGCGTGGGACCCTCCCGGCCAGGTGTGGGATATATTCTCCTGGTGTGCCTGTTTCCTTAAAGCGCAGTATTGGGGTGGGAGTTACCCGATTTTCCAGGTGTTGTGTGTCTCAGTTCCCCTGGCTAGGAAAAGGGATTTCCTTCCCCCTTGCGCTTCCAGGTGAGGCGATGCCTCGCCCCGCTTCAGCTTACGCTGGTCAGGCTGCAGCAGCTGACCCGCACCGATTGTCTGGCACTCCCTAGAGAGATGACCCCAGTACCTCAGTTGAAAATGCAGAAATCACCGGTCTTCTGTGTCGCTCGCGCTGGGAGTTGGAGACTGGAGCTGTTCCTATTCGGCCATCTTCCAATACTCTTTCCACCTTTCAGTGCCTCTTTCATTGATACGAAGTTAAAATCAGCTACTGAATTCTCACCTGATTTTTGATTCTTTTGAAGGTGCTTTTTTGTGTAGATGGTTGTTAAATTGGTGTCCTTCCTTGTGGGGGCGGGGAGAGTAATCAGTGGGGCCTTCTGTTCTACCTTCTTGCTTCGCCTCTCTCCCAGCCATTGAGTTTGGAGGCAACTAGTCACAGTTGCCTTTAGTGAGGGAAGTGTCTATGCGGGGTGGGCATGGTAGCCAGTCTGTGGTTGTCCCTGGGAGTGATCTGCACTTGAGCCCATTGAAGGTGCCCACTTTCTCAGCCTGTGATGCTCCAGGGAAAAAAGAGGCTAGAGAGAAGTTTGGGAGCAAGAGTTAGTCTTAGTGGATGGAAAAGACAATAAAATTCTATATTCCAAGGAAGACCCAGTGGGGTTGGAGAGAGGACCTGAGTAATACTGGAGGGGCTGGGCACTTGGAGTGCATGGGGTCCAAGGCAGGACCCCCTTGTCCTTAGGCTGAGGGAGGAGGTGAATAAGGATGTGGACCCTGTACATGGATGGGGTGGGTAGTCAAAGTGTACCTGGCTCCGTGCTCTTAATTTTCTTCCCGAGTCAAGTGGGTAGGATGGAATGACTGCTAAAGTGACTGGGAGAGGTTAGTGAGCAAAGTCCTGCCCTTGAGTTGTGTGATAGGAAGTGGGGGCCCCGGTGGGCATGGGATTGGGGAAAGGTAAGCATGATTTTCCCAGGAGCTATTACTGGCTCAGATGTGGGAGGTGTGCAGAGGTCACGGGTTCTGCTCTTGGATTGGGCAATTGTAGTGTGGGTGACACAGGCCTTTTTGAACTGTACCAGAGTGCCAGGATTAGCAAAGACAGAGGCTGCAATTGCACATGTGAATTAATTCAAAGGCTGGGATGGAGGGGAAGAGCAGATGTCTTCCCTTCTCCTCTTTCCTTTTGAGAGGGAAGAGGTAGTGTACAGCCTAATGGTCAGAGAGTGCCTGAAGGGCAGAGAGGAGCAAAAGCCTGTGACCCGGGGCAGAGCCTGCTTCAGCTTCAGGGGAGCACAGACCCTCAGCCAGTGCAGACATCCCTGAGCTGAGCTGAGACTGGTCCTGAGGGGCCCTCCCAGCCCCCCTCCCCTTCCCTCCCCTCCCCTCAGCTGTCCCAGCCCAAGGCTCTGCAGAGGGAGGAATGGAGTCAGGAGGGGAGTCAGCAGCCAGTCACATCCAGGACAGCCCAAGGCATCCGTACCTGGTGTAACCAATCCCCTCTGAATAAACAGCTCACTCTGCTTAGGCTCCCTCCTCCTCTCCCTGCTCTGCCCAGCAACAGCAGAAAGGAGGTTTTAGGAGGAGAGGGAGGCCCTGCAACTCCCAGCCCCTGGCAACAAAGAGCTGGGCCCCAGGCTCATTCTATACAGGGAGGTTAAAACAATACTTGAAGTTCCTGCAGCCCAGGCAAAATATCCCTAGGGACCCTTAAGGCTGTGCAAGCCCAACTCTCTCACAGACAGGAATTCACATATTAGAGAGATCCTGATCCTTGGAGTGCTGGGCTACAAGCCAGTTTCATTCCCTCTACAGCTCTGGGGCAGGGCCTGGGGTGAAGGTCTGAATGGCAGAGACGTGGTTCTGGTGAAGGAGATGGACAGTGAGAAATCACACACATGCTATTAGAAAGTGAGTAGTCCTGGGAAGCAAAGCACAGAGTGTTATGCAGGAAAATAAGGGGGGACCTGATTTAGATTGACTTTCACAGTCCTTCTTGGTTTTACTTTTTTTGTCTAGATTTATGATGGCTATTTCATTCACTACTTTGCCACCAGAGGTCTTCCACCTACAGATAAGAATGTGGTTTTTGTTATTGATGTAAGTGGCTTCATGTTTGATACCAAGATGAAACAGGTAACAAGGATCCTGGAGACCTTTCCTAGTGCTAGCATAAGAAGCCCAGAAATCAGACAGTGTGGTAACAATGGGATCTTAGGAGGAGAGATCCACCATTCCATGACCCTTGAGTCTTACAAGCTTGGGCCTACCCTAGGGTCCTGGTATCTTACCTAACCGGAGCCTGTGGACTTGGAGCCACAGAGTCCTAAGAAAATTGACACATTGGTCTATGGGGACTGAAACCATTGAGACCCTCAACCACAAAAGCCTGGAGTCATATAGGACTCTTAAGCTAGAGCATCCTGTGATCCTAGAATCCGGAAGCAAGAATACCTTAGGTCACAGAGACTCTGATTTTTCCTGAGGTCACAGTGTTTTGGGTTGATTTTTTTTTTATTTTACTTTAAAGGCCTAATAGTATAGAGTACTGGCATTACAGAATTAGAAACCATACAGTCGGGAGCCATATCGATTTTAATCTTGTTGCACTTTTACCACTGTGCCCATGGGTCAGAGTTTTGAGGCTGTAGATCAAGGGGGCTTTGACTTTAGCCCCCAAATCCATAAAGTTCTGCAAGCAGCATTTCATACTGTAATATTCTGGAGCTTTTGGTTCAGGTGTCCTGTGGTTTTATAGCTTTTGTTCCTTAATCTTTCAACCACAGAGCCCTGGGACTTAAGGCTGAGTTTGTTTTACCAGAGTCGAGCAGCTGAGGAAAAAAGGGTAGTTCTCCAAACTAGCTTCCAAGCCCCAGTGTAGCAGGAGGGATCTCCCCACTCCAGTCCTTTCTAGCCTTCTTGTCTCACTGAAGAGGGTAAAATCTCAGAAGCGCTTGTGAAATTTCTATCCCAAGGACCAATTCACTAAAAGACTGAGACCCCTCATAAGAGTATAGAATGCTTCATCTCACTCCCACATTATCACCACATCAACTGGGCTCCTCAACAATAATAGAATATTACAGCTGATCGAACTACAAGTCCTACACCATGTTTAAGAAAATGTTCCTAGGGAAAACCAAAGATAATAGAAAAACAAAAACCCAGACACTAGAAATAATTCAGTCTCTGTCACCTATAAATGTTCCAAACAGTAAACATTACCTAACTCTTAGCAAGATAAACCCAACACTAAAAGCCTTTTAGTTTAGTTCCTTTTACCTGATACATCATGCGTGGCTTTCAACCTAAAATGAGAAGGCATGCTAAAAGGAGAAAAACACTCTCTGAAGAAACAAAAGAAACATCACAGCCAGACTTTGATGTGTCACAGATGTTGGATTATCAAGCTGAGAATTTAAAAAGTCTCGTGATTTATATGCTATGGACGTTAGCCCACATGGTGCATAACATGGAAGAACAACTCATGGTAGTGTAAGCCAGTGGTATGAAAATGCTAGGAAAATAAAGATGCTAGATATCAGAAACACTGTAATGGGAATGAAAAATGCCTTTGATGGTTCATCAGTAGACTAGATATGACTGGGGAAATCATCAGTGAACTTGAGGGTATGTCCATGGAAATTCTCCAAGCTGAAAACCAAAAAGAAAAAAATAATTTTAAAATACCCCAGAATATCCAAGAATTTTGGGTCAATTATAAAAGTGTAACACATGCATATTACTATGAGTATAATAATTAATTATTTTTATGAGACTAATAGAAGGAGAAAGGAGAGGAACAGAAGAAATATTTGAAGTAATAATAGATACAAATTTTCCAAAATAAATTATGCACACCAAACCTCAGGTCCAAGGACCTCAGAGAACAATAAGCAGGATAAATACTAAGAAATTCAGACCTAGGCATATCATATTCTCATGATAGAAAAATGAAAGGCAAAGAGAAAATCTTTTAAAAATCCAGAGGAAAAATGTACCTTATTTATAGAGGAGCAAGGATATGAATTGCATGAGACTTTTTTTCTGAAATCATGGGAGCAAGAAGAGAGTAGAGTGAAATATTACAAGTGTTGTAGAACTAAAAGTAGAAAGATGGCTGGTGTGCTTGTATTAATGCTAGAACAAATATACTTTGAATCAAGAGATATTACCTTATATAAAGATGAATATTTTTAATGATAAAGGGATCAATTCAGTTGTAAGACATGTTTATAAATTTGTATTCAACCCTGTTAATAGCTGAAATATGTAAAACAAAAATTGACAGAAATAAAAGGATAAATGAATAAAATTACAGTCATAAGTAATGATTTCAACATAATTCGGTAACTGAAAAAACAGTTTAGTTAACAGATTTGTAAGGATATAGGTAATTTGAACAAGAATGTTTAGCAGTTTGACATAAATGATATTTGTGGACCACTGCACGGAATGATACAGAGTTCATTTTCTTTTCTTTTTTTTATTTTTTGACAAATAAAATTGTACACATTTAAAGGGATAAACATGATGTTTTGAAATATGTGTATGTATGGAATGGCTAAATCAAACTGTTAAACATATGCATTACCTCACATCGTTTCTTTGTGGTGAGAACACTGAAAATGTGCTCTTAGCAATCACATATGCAGTACATTGTCATTAAGTATATATCACTGTATTGTACAATAGATCTTTGGAACTCATTCTTCCTGCCTAACTGAAATTTTGCGTTCTTTGAACAACATCTTCTAATCCCTCACCTCTCCAGACCTTGGTAACCACCATTTTACTCTCTACTTCTATGAGTTCCACTATTTTTTTGAAAGTGAAAGAAAGTTTAAGAAACTAGAAAAATACACAAATGGCTACTCCATAAATAGAGCAGCCCCGAGGGCTGCTGGTTGCCCATTTTTATGGTTATTTCTTGATAATATGCTAAACAAGGGGTGGATTATTCATGCCTCCCCTTTTTAGACCATATAGGTAACTTCCTGACATTGCCCTGGCATTTGTCAACTGTCATGGCTCTGGTGGGAGTGTAGCAGAGAGGACAACCAGAGGATGCTCTTGTGGTCATCTTGGTTTTGGTGGGTTTTGGCCACCTTCTTTACTGCAACCTATTTTATCAGCAAGGTTTTCATGACCTGTATCTTGTGCCAGCTCCTATCTCATCCTGTGACGTAGAATGCCTTAACTGTCTGGGAATGCAGTCCATTAGGTCTCCGCCTCATTTTACTCAGCTCCTATTCAAGATGGAGTTGCTCTGGTTCACACTCCTCTGACATTTCCCTCCTCTCTTTTATAAAAGAACCCCCTTAATCCTAAGGGTTGCAGAGGGAATAAGATCCATCTTCTGTAACTTCTTCAGGTTGAATAGGGGTGATGACATTCCTGCCTAACTATTAGGGTCTCTTGTGTTCAGGGTAGGGAGGAGCTCAGTCAGAAAGCATCAGTATGGCGAGGGACATTCATGATTCTTGGTGATATCTGGAAGATTACTAAGTGTTCAGTTTAAGAAAACATTCAGGCATTTGCTGGCAAGATGGCCGAATAGGAACAGCTCTGGTCTGCAGCTCCCAGTGAGATTGACACAGAAGGTGGGTGATTTCTGCATTTCCAATTAAGCATTTGCTGGTGATACCCAGGCAAACAGGGTGAAGTGTGGACCCCCAGCAAACTCCAGCAGGCTGGCAGCAGAGGAGTCTGACTGTGAGAAGGAAAACTAACAAACAGAAAGGAATAGCATGTCCACTCAAAGACCCCATCTGAAGGTCACCATCACCAAAGAAGAAAGGTAGATAAATCAACAAAGACAGGGAGAAACCAGCACAGAAAGGATGAAAATTCCAAAAACCAGAACACCTCTTCTCCTCCAAAGGATGACAACTTCTCACTAGCAAGTGAACAAAACTGGACAGAGAATGAATTTGACAAATTGACAGAAGTAGGCTTCAGAAGGTGAGTAATAACAAACTCCTCCAGCTAAAGAAGCATATTCTAACCCAATGCAAGGAAGCTAAGAACCTTGAAAAAACGTTAGATGAATTGCTAACTAGAATAACCGTGTAGAGAAGAACATAAATGACCTTATGGAGCTGAAAACACAGCAGTACTTCATGAAGCATACACAAGTTTCAATAGCTGAAATGATCAAGTGGAAGAAAGGATAACAGTGATTGAAGATAAACTTAATGAAATAAAGAGAGAAGACAAGATTAGAGAGAAAAAAAATAAAAGGAATGACAAAGCCTGCAAGAAATATAGGACTATGTGAAATGAACAAACCATGTTCGATTGGTGTACCTGAAAGTGATGAGGAGAACGGAACCAAGTTGGAAAACACTCTTCAGGAGATTATCCAGGAGAACTTCCCCAACCTAGCAAGGCAGGCCAGCATTCAAATTCAGGAAATACAGAGAACACCACAAAGATACTCCTCAAGAAGAGCATCCCAAGACACTTAATTATCAGATTCACCAAGTTTGAAATGAAGGAAAAAATGTTAAGGGCAGCCAGAGAGAAAGGTTGGGTTACCCACAAAGGAAAGCCCATCAGACTAACAGTGGATCTCTTTGCAGAAACCCTACAAGCCAGAAGAGAGTGGAGGCCAATATTCAACATTCTTCAAGAAAAGAATTTTCAACCAGAATTTCATTTCCAGCCAAACTAAGCTTCATAAGTGAAGGAGAAATAACATCCTTTACAGACAAGCAAATGCTGAGAGATTTTTGTCACCACCAGGCCTGCCTTACAAGAACTCTTGAAGGAGGCCCTAAACATGGAAAGGAACAACCAGTACCAGCCACTGCAAAACCATACCAAATTGTAAAGACCATCGACATTATGAAGAAACTTCATTAACTAACAGGCAAAACAGCCAGCTAGTATGATAATGACAAACTTGACACAACAAGTAATGGGGAAAAAAATTCCCTACTTAATAAATGGTGTTGGGAAAACTGGCTAGCCATATGCAGAAAACTGAAACTGGACCCCTTCCTTACACCTTATACAAAAATCAACTCAAGATGGATCAAAGGCTTAAATGTAAGATCTAGGACCATAAAAATCCTAGAAGAAAACCTGGGCAATACCATTCAGGACATAGGCATGGGCAAAAACTTCATGTCTAAAATACCAAAAGCAATGGCAACAAATGCCAAAATTGACAAATGGGATCTAATCAAACTAAAGAGTTTCTGCACAGCAAAAGAAACTATCATCAAAGTGAACAGACAACCTACAGAATGGGAGAAAATTTTTCCAATCTATCCATCTGACAATGGGTTAATATCCAGAATCTACAATGAACTTAAATTTACAAGAAAAAAACAAACAACCCCATCAAAAAGTGGGCAAAGGATATGAACAGACACTTCCTAAAAGAAGACATTTATGTAGCCAACAGACATATGAAAAAAAGCTCGTCATCACTGGTCATTAGAGAAATGCAAATCAAAACCACAATGAGATACCATCTCATGCCAGTTAGAATGGCAATCATTAAAAAAATCAGGAAACAACAGATGCTGGAGAGAACGTGGAGCAATAGGGACACTTTTACACTATTGGTGGGAGTGTAAATTAGTTCAACCATTGTAAAAGACAGTGTGGTGATTCCTCAAGGATCTAGAACTAGAAATACCATTTGACCCAACAATCCCATTACTGGGTATATACACAAAGGGTTATAAATCATTCTACTATAAAGACACATACACACATACGTTTATTGTGGTACTATTCACAATAGCAAAGACTTGGAACCAACCCAAATGTCCATCAATAGTAGACTGGATAAAGACAATGTGGCACATATACACCATGGAATACTATGCAGCCATAAAAAAGCATGAGTTCATGTCCTTTGCTGAGACACGGATGAAGCTGGAAACCATCATTCTTAGCAAACTATGGCAAGAACAGAAAACCAAACACTGCATGTTCTCACGCATAAGTGGGAGTTGAACAATGAGAACACATGGACACAGGGAGGGGAACATCATACACTAGGGTCTGTCAGGGGGTATGGGGCTGGGGGAGAGATGACATTAGGAGAAATACCTAATGTAGGTGACAGATTGAGGGGTGCAGTAAACCACAATGGCACGTGTATACCTATGTAACAAAACTGCACGTTCTGTACATGTACCCCAGAACTTAAATCGTATATATGTAAAAAAAGTTCAGTAAGCTTATTCTGCATTCCTACATGAAGCATACAATAGCAATATGTTCCACAAGAGTTAAGCAAAATAAGTAAAATTATCCCAAGTAAAGTAAATCAGAAGGCTTTCCATGAACTGGGCAACTGTTGAAACCAAGCTGATATAGGGTTCCCAGATGATTCCAGTAAGTGCCTAGGATTAGAATATTGATCCAGATTTGTACATTACCCATCCCTCTTGTTTCTTCTGAGCAGCAGTCAGAGACCACTTGTTGGATCACAGGAATAAGCAAGGTTAGTCTAATTCCAGAAACAAACTTACAAACAACTGATGAGACTAGAATTTAATAACAAGTGTACCACAGTCATTGAAACATAATATTTCTCTCCAGCTTCCCATTTTTACTAGAGAAAAATTATGATAAGACCAATTTGATTTATTATACCAGGCCTGATTATTTGTATAAAGTACAGTAAGAATAATTATTTTTCACATAAGCTCTTTCTAAACTGGACTTGATGGAACTTTGTTCCATAGAAGGAATCTGAAAAGACTTTTTTAGATGAAATCTAAGTCTGATTGGAGTGCCTGAAAGAGAGGGGAAAAAGGGAACCAAGTTGGAAAACACTCTCAGGATATCATCCAGGAGAACTTCCCCAACCTAGTAGGGCAGGCCAACATTCAAATTCAGGAAATACAGAGAACGCCACAAAGATACTCCTCCAGAAGAGCAACTCCAAGACACATCATTGCCAGATTCACCAAAGTTGAAATGAAGAAAAAATCTTAAGGGCAGCCAGAGAGAAAGGTCGGGTTACCCACAAAGGAAGCCCATCAGACTAACAGCAGATCTCTCGGCAGAAACTCTACAAGCCAGAAGAGAGTGGGGGCCAATATTCAACGTTCTTAAAGAAAAGAATTTTAAACCCAGAATTTCATATCCAGCCAAACTAAGTTTCATCAGTGAAGGAAAATAAAATCCTTTACAGATAAGCAAATGCTAGAGATTTTGTCACCACCAGCCTGCCTTACAAGAGACCCTGAGGAAGCACTAAACATGGAAAGGAAACCGTACCAGCCATTGCAAAAACATGCCAAAATGTAAAGACCATCGATGCTAGGAAGAAACTGCATCAACTAACAGCAAATAACCAGTTAATATCATAATGGCAGGATCAGTTCACACATAACAATATTAACCTTAAATGTAAATGGACTAAATGCTCCAATTAAAAGACACAGACTGGCAAACTGGATAAAGAGTCAGACCTATCAGTTTGCTGTATTCAGGAGACCCATCTCACATGCAGAGACACACATAGGCTCAAATAAAGGGATGGAGGAAGATCTACCAAGCAAATGGAAACACAAAAAGCAGGGGTTGCAATCCTAGTCTCCGATAAACAGACTTTAACCATCAAAGATCAAAAGAGACAAAGAAGGCCATTACATAATGGTAAAGGATCAATTCAACGGAAGAGCTAACTATCCTAATATAATGCACCCAATACAGGAGCACCAAGATTCATAAAGCAAGTCTTAGAGACTTACAAAGAGACTTAGACTCCCATACAATAATAATGAGAACTTCAACACTCCACTGTCAACATTAGACAGATCAACGAGACAGAAAGTTAACAAGGATATCCAGGAATTGAACTCATCTCTGCACCAAGCAGACCTAATAGACATCTACAGAACTCTCCACCCCAAATCAACAGAATATACATTCTTCTCAGCACCACATCACACTTATTCCAAATTGACCACATAATTGGAAGTAAAGCACTCCTCAGCAAATGTAAAGAACAGAAATTATAACAAACTGTCTCTCAGACCACAGTGCAATCAAACTAGAACTCAGGACTAAGAAACTCAATCAAAACCGTTCAACTACATGGAAACTGAACAACCTGCTCCTGAATGACTACTGGGTACATAACGAAATGAAGGCAGAAATAAAGATGTTCTTTGAAACAATGAGAACAAAGATACAACATACCAGAATCTCTGGGACACATTTAAAGCAGTGTGTAGAGGGAAATTTATAGCACTAAATGCCCACAAGAGAAAGCTGGAAAGATCTAAAATTGACACTCTAACATCACAATTAAAAGAACTAGAGAGCAAGAGCAAACACATTCAAAAGCTAGAAGGCAAAAATAACTAAGATCAGAGCAGAACTGAAGGAGACAGAGACACAAAACCCTCCAAAAAATCAATGAATCCAGGAGTTGGTTTTTGAAAAGATCAACAAAATGATAGACTGCTAGCAAGACTAATAAAGAAGAAAAGAGAAAAGAATCAAATAGATGCAATAAAAATGATAAAGGGGATATCACCACCGACCCCACAGAAATACAAACTACCATCAGACAATACTATAAACACCTCTATGCAAATCACTAGAAATCTAGAAGAAATGGATATTTCCTGGACACTTACACCTCCCAAGACTAAACCAGGAAGAAGTTGAATCCCTGAATAGACCAATAGCAGGCTCTGAATTGAGGCAATAATTAATAGCCTACCAACCAAAAAAAGTCCAGGACCAGATGGATTCACAGCTGAATTCTACCAGAGGTACAAGGAGAGCTGGTACCATTCTTTCTGAAACTATTCCAATCAATAAAAAGAGGAATCCTCCCTAACTCATTTTATGAGGCCAACATCATCCTGATACCAAAGCCTGGCAGAGAGACACAACAAAAAGAGAATTTTAGACCAATATCCCTGATGAACATCGATGCAAAAATCCTCAATAAATACTGGCAAACCGGATTCAGCAGCACATCAAAAAGCTTATCCACCATGATCAAGTGGGCTTCATCCCTGGGATGCAAGGCTGGTTCAACATATGCAAATCAATAAATGTAATCCAGCATATAAACAGAACCAAAGACAAAAACACATGATTATCTCAATAGATGCAGAAAAGGCCTTTGACAAAATTCAACAGCCCTTCATGCTAAAAACCTCAATAAATTCGGTATTGATGGAACGTCTCAAAATAATAAGAGCTATTTATGACAAACCCACCCAATATCATACTGAATGGGCAAAAACTGGAAGCATTCCCTTTGAAAACTGGCACAAGACAGGGATGCCCTCTCTCACCACCCTATTCAACATAGTGTTGGAAGTTCTGGCTAGGGCAATCAGGCAAGAGAAAGAAATCAAGGGTATTCAGTTAGGAAAAGAAGAAGTCAAATTGTCCCTGTTTGCAGATGACATGATTGTATATTTAGAAACCCCATTGTCTCAGCCCAAAATCTCCTTAAGCTGATAAGCAACTTCAGCAAAGTCTCAGGATACATTAATGTGCAAAATCACAAGCATTCTTATACACCATAACAGACAAACAGAGAGCCAAATCATGAATGAATTCCATTCACAATTGCTTCAAAGAGAATAAATACCTAGGAATCCAACTTACAGGGATGTAAGGACCTCTTCAAGGAGAACTACAAACCACTGCTCAGTGAAATCAAGAGGACACAAACAAATGGAAGAACATACCATGCTCATGGATAGAAGAATCAATATTGTGAAAATGGCCATACTGCCCAAGGTAATTTATAGATTCAATGCCATCCCCATCAAGCTACCAATGAGTTTCTTCACAGAATTGGAAAAAACTGCTTTAAAGTTCATATGGAACCAAAAAGAGCCCGCATTGCCAAGACAATCCTAAGTCAAAAGAACAAAGCTGGAGGCATCACGCTACCTGACTTCAAACTATACTACAAGGCTACAGTAACCAAAACAGCATGGTACTGGTACCAAAACAGAGATATAGACCAATGGAACAGAACAGAGTCCTCAGAAATAATACCACACATCTACAGCCATCTGATCTTTGACAAACCTGAAAAACAAGAAATGGGGAAAGGATTCCCTATTTAATAAATGGTGCTGGGAAAATTGGCTAGCCATAAGTAGAAAGCTGAAACTGGATCCTTTCCTTACTCCTTATACGAAAATTAATTCAAGATGGATTAGAGACTTAAATGTTAGACCTAATACCATAAAAACCCTAGAAGAAAATCTAGGTATACCATTCAGGACATAGGCATGGCAAGGACTTCATGTCTAAAACACCAAAAGCAACGGCAACAAAAGCCAAATTGACAAATGGAATCTAATTAAACTAAAGAGCTTCTGCACAGCAAAAACTACCATCAGAGTGAACAGGCAACCTACAGAATGGGAGAAAATTTTTGCAACCTACTCATCTGACAAAGGGCTAATATCCAGAACCTACAAAAACTCAAACAAATTTACAGAAAAAAACAAAAGCCCATCAAAAAGTGGGCAAAGGATATGAACAGACATTTCTCAAAGAAGACATCATACAGCCAACAGACACATGAAAAAATGCTCATCATCACGGCATCAGAGAAATGCAAATCAAAACCACAATGAGATACATCTCACACCAGTTAGAATGGCAATCATTAAAAGTCAGGAAACAACAGGTGCTGGAGGATGTGGAGAAATAGGACACTTTTACACTGTTGGTGGGATTGTAACTAGTTCAACCATTATGGAAAACAGTATGGTGATTCCTCAAGGATCTAGAACTAGAAGTACCATAACCCAGCCATCCCATACTGGGGATATACCCAAAGATTATAAATCATGCTGCTATAAAGACACATGCACACGTATGTTTATTGCGGCACTATTCACATAGCAAAGACTTGGAATCAACCCAAATGTCCATCTGTGACAGACTGGATTAAGAAAATGTGGCACATATACACCATGGATACTATGCAGCCATAAAAAGGATGAGTTTGCGTCCTTTGTAGGGACATGGATGCAGCTGGAAACCATCATTCTCAGCAAACTATGGCAAGAAGAGAAAACCAAACACTGCAGTTCTCACTCATAGGGGAACTGAACAATGAGATCACTGGACTCGGGAAGGGCAACATCACACACCGGGGCCTATCATGGGGAGGGGGGAGGGGCAGGGATTGCATTGGGAGTTATACCTGATGTAAATGACGAGTTGATGGGTGCTGACGAGTTGATGGGTGCAGCCACCACATGGCACAAGTATACATATGTAACAACCTGCACATTACGCACATGTACCCTAGAACTTAAAGTATAATAAAATAATAAAAAAAAAGAAAGGAGCAAGATGGCCTACAGGAACAGCTCCAGTCTCCACTCCCAGCTGAGCGACACAGAAGACCGGTGATTTCTGCATTTTCAACTGGGTACTGGGTCATCTCACTAGGGAGTGCCGGACAATCGGTGCTGGTCAGCTGCTGCAGCCTACCAGCGAGAGCTGAAGCAGGGCGATGCATCGCCTCACCTGGAAGCGCAAGGGGGAGGAATCCGTTTTCCTAGCCAGGGGAACTGAGACACACAACACCTGGAAATCGGTAACTCCCACCCCAATACTGCGCTTTAAGGAAACAGGCACACCAGGAGAATATATCCCACACCTGGCTGGGAGGGTCCCACGCCCAGGGAGCCTCCCTCACTGCTAACACAGCAGTCTGCCGTGATCTATCCGCAAGGCAGCAGCGGGGTTGGGGGAGGGCGCTCACCATTGCTGAGGCTTAAGTAGGTAAATAACTGCTGGAAGCTCGAAATGGGTGGAGCTCACAGCACTCAAGGAACCCTGCCTGTCTCTGTAGACTCCACCTCTGGGGACAGCCCACAGCTGAAGTCCAATAGGGGAAGCAGCGGGGGCTGGTGCAGATGCGAACGAACTCTGCCTGACAGTGTTAGGAGAGCCGTGTTCTCCCAACGCGGAGGTTGAGATCTGAGAACGGACAGACTGCCTGCTCAGGTGGGTCCCTGACCCTGAGTAGCCTAGCTGGGAGACATCCCCCACTAGGGCAGTCTGACACCCCACACCTCACAGGGTGGAGTCACCCCTGAGAGGAAACTTCCAAGGAAGAATCAGACAGGTACACTCGCTGTTCAGCAGTATTCTATCTTCGGCAACCTCTGCTGCTGATACCCAGGCAAACAGGGTCTGGCGTTGACCTCAAGCTATCTCCACAGACCAACAGACAGTCCTTCTGACTGTCAGACGGAAAACTATCAAACAGGAAAGACACCTATACCAAAACCCATCAGTACGTCACCATCATCAAAGACAGAGACAGATAAAACCACAAAGATGGGGAAGAAGCAGGGCAGAAAAGCTGGAAATTCAAAAAAAAGAGTGCATCCCCCCGCAAAGGAGTGCAGCCCATCGCCAGCAACGGATCAAAGCTGGTCAGAGGATGACTTGACGAGATGAGAGAAGAAGGGTTCAGTCCATCAAACTCTCAGAGCTAAAGGAGGAATTACGTCCAGCGCAAAGAAACTAAAAATCTTGAAAAAAGAGTGGAAGAATTGACAGCTAGACTAATTAATGCAGAGAAGATCATAAACGAAATGACAGAGATGAAATCCATGACACGAGAAATACGTGACAAATGCACAAGCTTCAGTACCGACTCGATCAACTGGAAGAAAGAGTATCAGCGATTGAGGATCAAATGAATGAAATGAAGCGAGAAGAGAAACCAAAAGAAAAAAGAAGAAAAAGAAATGAACAAAGCTTGCAAGAAGTATGGGATTATGTAAAAAGACCAAATCTACGTCTGATTGGGGTGCCTGAAAGTGAGGGGAAAATGGAACCAAGTTGGAAAACACTCTTCAGGATATCATCCAGGAGAACTTCCCCAACCTAGTAGGCAGGCCAACATTCAAATTCAGGAATACAGAGAACGCCACAAGATACTCCTCCAGAAGGCAACTCCAAGACACATCATTGCCAGATTCACCAAAGTTGAAATGAAGGAAAAAATCTTAAGGGCAGCCAGAGAGAAGGTCGGGTTACCCACAAAGGGAAGCCCATCAGACTAACAGCAGATCTCTCAGCAGAAACTCTACAAGCTCCAAGCCAGAAGAGAGTGGGGGCCAATATTCAACGTTCTTAAAGAAAAGAATTTTCAACCCAGAATTTCATATCCAGCCAAACTAAGTTTCATCAGTGAAGGAGAATAAAATCCTTTACAGATAGCAAATGCTTAGAGATTTGTCACCACAGGCCTGCCTTACAAGAGACCCTGAAGGAAGCCCTAAACATGGAAGGAACAACCGTACCACCTTGCAAAAACATGCCAAAATGTAAAGACCATCGAGGCTAGGAGAAACTGCATCAACTAACGAGCAAAATAACAGTTAATATCATAAGGACAGGATCAGTTCACACATAACAATATTAACCTAAATGTAAATGGACTAAATGCTCCAATTAAAAACACAGACCTGGCAAACTGGATAAGGAGTCAAGACCCATCAGTCTGCTGTATTCAGGAGACCCATCTCACATGCAGAGACATACATAGGCTCAAAATAAAGGGATGGAGGAAGATCTCCCAAGCAAATGGAGAACACAAAAAACAGGGGTTTGCAATCCTAGTCTCTGATAAAACAGACTTTAAACCATCAAAGATCAAAAGAGACAAAGAAGGCCATTACATAATGGTAAAGGGATCAATTCAACAGGAAGAGCTAACTCTCCTAAATAATATGCACCCAATACAGGAGCCCCAGATTCATAAGCAAGTCCTTAGAGACTTACAAAGAGACTTAGACTCCCATATAATAATAATGGGAGACTTCAACACTCCACTGTCAACATTAGACAGATCAACGAGACAGAAAGTTAACAAGATATCCAGGATTGAACTCATCTCTGCACCAAGTAGACCTAATATACATCTATAAAACTCTCCACCCCAACAACAGAATATACATTCTTCTCAGCAACACATCACACTTATTCCAAATTGACCACATAATTGGAAGTAAAGCACTCTCAGCAAATGTCAAAGAACAGAAATTATACCAAACTGTCTCTCAGACCACAGTGCAATCAAACTAGAACTCAGGACTAAGAAACTCAATCCATACCGCTCAACTACATGAACTGAACAACCTGCTCCTGAGTGACTATGGGTACATAACGAAATGAAAGCAGAAATAAAGATGTTCTTTGAACCAATGAGACAAAGATACAACATACCAAATCTCTGGGACCATTTAATGCAGTGTGTAGAGGGAAATTTATAGCACTAAATGCCCACAAGAGAAAGCAGGAAAGATCTAAATGGACACTCTAACATCACAATTAAAAGAACTAGAGAGGCAAGAGCAAACACATTCAAAAGCTAGCAGAAGGCAAGAAATAACTAAGATCAGAGCAGAACTGAAGGAGATAGAGACACAAAAAACCGTCCAAAAATCAAGAATCCAGGAATTGGTTTTTGAAAAGATGAACAAAATTGACAGACCGCCAGCAAGACTAATAAAGAAGAAAAGAGAGGAATCAAATAGATGCAATAAAAAATGATAAAGGGGATATCACCACTGACCCCACAGAAATACAAAACCATCAGAGAATACTATAACACTCTAGCAAATCAACTAGAAAATCTAGAAGAATGGATAATTTCCTGGACACTTACACTCTCCCAAGACTAAACCAGGAAGAAGTTGAATCCCTGAATAGACCATAGCAGGCTTTGAAATTGAGGCAACAATTTATAGCCTACCCACGACAAAAGTCCAGGACCAGATGGATTCACAGCTGAATTCTACCAGAGGTACAAGGAGGAGCTGCTACCATTCCTCTCTGAACCTATTCCAATCAACAGAAAAAGAGGGAATCCTCCCTAACTCTTTTTATGAGGCCAACATCATCCTGATACCAAAGCCTGGCAGAGACACAACAAAAAAAGAGAATTTTAGACCAATATCCCTGATGAACATCGATGCAAAAATTCTCAATAAAATACTGGCAAACCAGATTCAGCAGCACATCAAAAAGCTTATCCACCAAGATCACGTGGGCTTCATCCCTGGATGCAAGGCTGGTTCAACATTCGCAAATCAATAAACGTAATCCAGCATATAAACAGAACCAAAGACAAGAACCACATGATTATCTCAATAGATGCAGAAAAGGCTTTTGACAAAATTCAACAGCCCTTTATGCTAAAAACGCTCAATAAATTTGGTATTGATGGAACGTACCTCAAAATAATAAGAGCTATTTATGACAAACCCACAGCTAATCATACTGAATGGGCAAAAACTGGAAAAATTCCCTTTGAAAACTGGCACAAGACAGGGATGCCCTCTCTCACCACTCCTTCAACATAGTGTTGGAAGTTCTGGCTAGGGCAATCAGGCAAAAGAAAGAAATCAAGGTATCCAGTTAGGAAAAGAAGAAGTCAAATTGTCCCTGTTTGCAGATGACATGATTGTATATTTAGAAACCCATTGTCTCAGCCCAAAATCCCTAAGCTGATAAGAACCTTCAGCAAAGTCTCAGGATACAAAATTAATGTGCAAAAATCACAAGCATTCTTATACACCAGCAACAGACAAGCAGAGAGCCAATCGGATGAACTTCCATTCACAATTGCTTCAAAGAGAATAAAATACTAGGAATCCAGCTTACAAGGGAGGTAAAGGACCTCTTCAAGGAGAACTACAAACCACTGCTCAGTGAAATCAAAGAGGACACAACAAATGGAAGAACATACCATGCTCATGATAGGAAGAATCAATATTGTGAAAATGGCCATACTGCCCAATGTTATTTATAGATTCAATGCCATTCCCATCAAGCTACCAATGAGTTCCTTCACAGAACTGGAAAAAACGGCTTTAAAGTTCATATGGAACCAAAAAGAAGCCCGCATTGCCAAGACAATCCTAAGTCAAAAGGACAAAGCTGTAGGCATCACGGTACCTGACTTCAAACTATACTACAAGGCTACAGTAACCAAAACAGCATGGTACTGGTATCAAAACAGAGATATAGACCAATGGAACAGAACAGAGTCCTCAGAATAATACCACACATCTACAGCCATCTGATCTTTGACAAACCTGAGAGAAACAAGAAATGGGGAAAGGATTCCCTATTGAATAAATGGTGCTGGGAAAATTGGCTAGCCATAAGTAGAAAGCTGAAACTGGATCCTTTCCTTACCCCTTATACAAGGATTAATTCAAGATGGATTAGAGACTTAAATGTTAGACCTAATACCATAAAAACCCTAGAAGAAAATCTAGGTAGTACCATTCAGGACATAGGCATGGGCAAGGACTTCATGCTAAAACAGCAAAAGCAACGGCAGCAAAAGCCAATTGACAAATGGGATCTCATTAAACTAAAGAGCTTTTGCACAGCAAAGGAAACTACCATCAGAGTGAACAGGCAACCCAGAATGGGAGAAAATTTTTGCAACCTACTCATCTGACAAAGGGCTAATATGCAGAATCTACAAAGAACTCAAACAAATATACAAGAAAGAATAAACACCCCATCAAAAAGTGGGGAAAGGATATGAACAGAAATTTCTCAAAGGAAGACATCCATACAGCCAACAGACACATGAAAAAATGCTCATCATCACTGGCCATCAGAGAAATGCAAATCAAAACCACAATGAGATACCATCTCACACCAGTTAGAATGGCAATCATTAAGAAGTCAGGAACAACAGGTGTTGGAGAGGAGGTGGAGAAATAGGAACACTTTTACACTGTTGGTGGGATTGTAATAGTTCAACCATTATGGAAAACAGTATGGCGATTCCTCAAGGATCTAGAACTAGATGTACCATATGACCCAGCCATCCCACTACTGGGTATATACCCAAAGGATTATAAATTACTCTACTACAAAGAACATGCACATGTATGTTTATTGCGGCACTATTCACAATAGCAAAGACTTGGAATCAACCCAAATATCCATCTGTGACAGACTGAATTAAGAAAATGTGGCATATATACACCGTGGAATACTATGCAGCCATCAAAAAGGATGAGTTTGTGTCCTTTGTAGGGACATGGATGCAGCTGGAAACCATCATTCTTAGCAAACTATCACAAGAAGAGAAAACCAAACACCGCATGTTCTCACTCATAGGTGGGAACTGAACAATGAGATCACTCGGACTGGGGAAGGGGAACATCACACACTGGGGCCTATCAAGGGGTGGCGGGAGGGGTAGGGATTGCATTGGGAGTTATACATGATATAAATGATGAATTGATGGGTGCTGACGAGTTGATGGGTGCAGCACACCAACATGGCACAAGTATACATATGTAACAAACCTGCACGTTATGCACATGTACCCTAGAACTTAAAGTATAATAAAAATATAAAATAAAATAAAAAGAAAATGTGGCACATATCACCATGGAATATTATGCAGCCATAAAAAGGATGAGTTTTCGTCCTTTGTAGGGACATGAATGCAGCTGGAAACCATCATTCTTAGCAAACTATCACAAACAGAAAACCAAACACTGCATGTTCTCACTCATAGGTGGGACTGAACATTGAGATCACTTGGACTCGGGAAGGGGAACATCACACACCGGGGCCTATCATGGGGAGGAGGGAGGGGGGAGATTGCATTGGGGGTTATACCTGATATAAATGACGAATTGATGGGTGCTGACAAGTTGATGAGTGCAGCACACCAACATGGCACAAGTATACATATGTAACAACCTGCATGTTATGCACATGTACCCTAGAATGTAAAGTATAATAAAAAAATAAAATAAAATAAAGAAGACAAATTAAAGAAAAAAAAAGAAAAAAAAAACTCTGCATGTTGGAGAACAACTGAGGGATATTTTTAATGCGCTGAAAGAAAAAAACTACCCAGAATTCCATAGTCAGCAAAATAGATCTTTCAAAAATGGGGGAAAAAATGGACAGGGGATCAACTTCAGCATGAAGAGCTCCATGGGCACATTCCCCAGTGAAACTGTTGAAAAAATTAATAACGACCATTTAAAGCCTATGAAAATGGTTGTAAAAGGATACAGTAAATGAAGAAAAAACTTGAAGAAACATTTTTTAATTTGGTAAGAAAATTCAAGTCTGTGGAATTTGAACCAAGACTGCTCCCTCCCTGTCTTTTCTAGCTCAGATGTAATTGTCTACATGTAAAATCCAAAGACACTACAAATGAAAAACCCCTAAAACTCCTAGAACAAATAAATGAGTTTAGCATAGTCACTAGATACAAACTCAATCTACAAAAACCAGTTGTATTTTGATTTGCTAACAAGGAAAAATGGAAATATATTAAAAACAATTAAAATCTTAAAAATTACTATTTAGGAGATCTGGTGTAAAAAAAAAGGAAAAAAGAGAAATGTAGAATGAGGGTGTAAAATAAATAAATTAATTAAAATATTTTTAAAAGATGTCACCAAGAAGGTGAGGTAGGAGATACCAGATACTCCACTTCCAACTTATCTTATAAGGCCAGAACAACCCTGATACTAAAACTAGACATAAGAATTACAAAAGCATAATAAAATAGGTTAATATTCTTCATAAACAAAGACTCAAATTATCAACAAAATATGAACAAATCAAATTTAACAATATAAAAAAGGATAATGCATCATGACCAGTTGGGGTTTATACTGAGAATGACAGAGTCATTCATCATTTGAAATTCAATCAATGTTATTCACCATATCAACAGACTAATGATAAAAAAGAAATGCTCATCTCAGTAAATGTATGTGGCAGGCAGAGGATGGCTCCAAAGATTTCTGGCACCACCACCACAAGTGTACAAGTTGGTAATTTCCCCAAAATAGTGCATTTGATGGCTTTTACTCCCATGCTTACGTTGTGTCATATGGCATCCTTGACTAATAAAAGAGTATTCAAGTGGGCCTGATCTAATAATAAGAGTACTTTAAAAGAAGAGTATTTTCTCTGGTTGGTCAAAGAAATCAGAGATTCAAAGCTTGAGAGGATTTGACACTTTATTGCTGGCTTGAAGATAGACAAGGGCACATGGAAAGGATATGAGAATGGCCTCTAGGAGCTGAGAGCAACCCCAAGCCACCAGGCTGCAAGAAAATAGGGATCTCAGTCCTACCACCACAAGGAACTGAAATCTGCCAGCAACAAGAAAGAGCTTGGAAGTGAACTTTCCCCCAGAACTTTCAGATGAAAAGCGAGCTGGCTAACAATTGTATTTCAGTCTTGTAAGATTCTGAGCAGAGAACCCAGCCACAATGGGGCAGACTTCTGACCTACAAAATGGTTAACTAATAAATAGGTATTGTTTTAAGATGCTAAGACTGTGGTAATTATCATGCAATAATCAAAAACTAATATAGAAATATTCTTCTTCAAAATGTGACCAGTCATGATTTAAAAAAAAAAAAAACCCTTCAGCAAATAGGAATAGAGGAAAACTACCTCAATCTAATGAAGATCAACTACCAAAAAAACACCCACTAGAGCTAACATCATACTTGATGGTGAAAGAATACTTCTTCCATAGATTTGGACAAATCCCTAACTGCAAAAATAAATTTCAAAAATATATTTTGAGGAAATAACAAAGCAAGGATGCCCATTCTCATCACTCCTATTTAACATTGTACTTGCTAGTGCAATAAGGAAAGAAAGATAAATGAAAAGCATAGAGATGAAAAGGAAAAGTAAAACTGCCACTATTTGCCAATGATGTAATTGTCTACATATAAAATCCAAAAGACACTACAAAAGAAAAACCCCTAAAACTCCTAGAACAAATAAATGAGTTTAGCATAGTCACTAGATACAAACTCAATCTACAAAAACCGATTGTATTTTGATTTGCCAACAAGGAAAAATGGAAATATATTAAAAACAATTGAAATCTTAAAAAATTACTATTTAGGATGTCTGGTGTAAAAAAAAAAAAAAGGAAAAAAAGAGAAATGCAGAATGATGGTGTAAAATAAATAAATAAATAAATAAAATGTTTTTAAAAGGACGTCACCAAGAAGGTGAAGTAGGAGATGCCAGTTTTCATTCCATCACACACAAAAAATCATCAAATATACACAGCTACCCATAAACTGAAATAGGTTAGGGATGATTCAAGGGCCCATTTAAGTATCTTCAGGAACACAATGGAGCAAAATAAAACAGAGAATACACACACACACACACACACACACACACACACACGATAGCAGGTAAGATCAGCATACCCAAAATGAAAAGAGTTGGCTAGGAACAAAGATAAAAGACAGAGGCTATTGGGATCAGCCACACAGCGGGAACCATTGTGGTTCCCCAGTGGCCTGCTCCACAGAGAACACCAGCATCTTTTGTCAATTAGGTAATCAATAACCATTCCATTGGGAAACCCAGAAAGGGAGAAATAGCTGCACACTCCTGCTGTTCAAGAAGAAGTTGCCCATGTGCCACTCAAGGGATGGAGCTGCCACTCTCCCAACCGCATGCAAGACCCTAACCCCTGAGCTATAGCCACTCTGCAAGTACTCACACTCCAGACCCCAGCTCTGTGGCTGCACTGTACCTGCCATACCTTGGACACTGGAGCCATTGCCATAAAAAGCTACTTCACACCCCAGGCCCCAGATCTAAAGTTTCTCTGCATGTGACTGCATTATAGATACCAGTTTACTTGACATTAAGAGCCTACACATTGGACCCAGGCTCCAAGGCTATGTTGCATGCAACCCCAAGTCACAAATCAGAGCCCGAGTATAGCAAACTAGCTCACACCCTAGGTCCTAGAGCTAAGGACTCCCTGTGCCTCACTCCAGGTGCCACCTCAGCCACCATAGAGAGCAAGACCTCACCCTGACCCTGAAGTCACTGTAGTTCTATGCATGCCCATGCTCTAGTTCCCAGCTCCCTGACTGCTTTATAAGCACCTACATCTCACATAACATTACCAATTCACCAAGGGTATCTGCACCCTAGGCACCACTGACATTACCACCATGACCTCGGAGCCATAGTCCCTTCCATGTGTGCCTGTGCTTCAGACCTAGGCTCCATGGCCACTCTACAAGCACTACTCATCAGATACCAGTGCTTCCATTACTAGGAGCAAGCCCACAAGCTGGATTCAGTGTTGAAAGTAACTCATTCAGCCACAGTCTCACAGTAGGAGCAAGAGATCAAGAAGACCCTAGAGCCTATTGTCACTGAAGTTCTCAACAGTCCTCACTGCCACTGTAAACATCCAGAGGTTGATCAATGAAGACCCTGCACTGTACCTGCCATGCCTCAGACACTGGAGCCATTGCCATATGAGCTTTGTCAACACTAACCTCAGCTTACAGAGCTGCACAAAGACTGCATGGGTACATCCTCACTAATACCAGAACTGGTGTACCTCACCCAACAAGTGGCTTCACATACCCCACCATAGGAGAAGGTCTTTCTACAGTGAAACTACTCCATAATGTCTAGAACAGGTGACTGCTCCACCAAATGCACAAAAATCAGTGTAAGGTGACAAGAAACATAAACAAACAAGGAGACATATGACCACCAAAACAGCACAATAATTCCCAGTGGCTCCCATAACGAAATGGAGATCTACATGCTGCCTGAAAATAAAAATTGAAAATAGTTATTTTAAGGAAGCTTAGCAACTTAAGGAAAATATAGGGGAAAAATTCAATGAAATCAGGAAAACAATAAATAAAAAAACTAGAAATTTAATAGAAAGATTAAATCATTTAATCATCTCAGATTTAAAAAAAAAACAGAATTCTACAGTTGAAGAATACAATGAATAAAATAAAAATGACAATAGAGAATATCAACAGCAAAACCGATCAAGCAGAAAAAAGAATCTGTGAACTCAAAGACAGGTTATTTAAAATTACCCAGTCATAGAGAAAAATTAAAAAATGAAAACAAATAAAGAAAGCCTATGGGATTTATGGGGCAGCATCAACAGAACTAATTTTAAAATTATGGACATTATAAAGGAGAAGAGAAAGAGGGAGGGATAGAAAGCTTATTTTAAGAAACAACAGTGGAAAAATTCCCAATTGGGGGAAAGATATAAATATTCAGATACAGAAAGCTCAAAAGTCCACAATCAGATTCAATCCAAATAGACTGCACAGAGACATATACGTGAACAGTCAAAAATCAAAGACAGAGCATCCTGAAATCAGCTAAAGAAAAGGATATCACATATAAGAGAATTTCAATTGCACTATCAGTGTATTTCTCTGAAGAAAGCTGAAACGCCAGGAGAGAGTGGAATGAAATATTCCAAGTGCTGAAGTAAGAAAAAAAAAAAACCTGCCAATTGGCCAGGCACAGTGGTTCATGACTGTAATGCCAGCACTTTGGGAGGTGAAGGAGGGAGGATCACTTAAGGTCAGAAGTCTGACACCTTGTCAACATAGGGAGACCCCATCTCCACAAAAAAAAAAATATATATATATATATATATATATTTAAAGCAAAAGTAAAAAAAACCTGCCAATAAAAAATACTGTACTCAGGCTAGATGTGGTGGCTCACGCCTGTAATCCCAGCACACTGGGAGACTGAGGCAGACAGACTAATTGAGGTCAGGAGTTCGACAGCAACCTGGCCAAAATGGTGAAACCCTATCTCTACTAAAAATACAAAAACTAGCCAGGAATGATGGTGCACACCTGTATTCCCAGCTACTCGGGGGGCTGAAACAGGAGAATTGCTTGAACCTGGGAAGCAGAGGTTGCAGTGAGCCGACATAGCACCACCGCACTCCAGACTGGGTGACAGAGTGAGACTGTCTCAAAAAGTAAAATATAATAATAATTAATAATAATAATAATAAATACTGTACTCAGTAAAGTTGTTCTTCAAAACATGAGGTATACGTTCCCAAACAAACTAAAGCTGAGGGAGTCATCACCACCAAACTTGTTTTACTAGAAATGCTAAAGGGAGTTCTTCAAGCTAAAAAGAATGGATGCTAATTAGCAACATGAAAACATATGAAAATATAAAACTCACTAGTAAAAGTAAGTACAGTAAAATTTGGACCACTCTAATACTATAATGGTGGTGAGTAAATTACTTATAACTCTAGTATAACGTTTAAAAGACAGAAATGTTAAAAATAATAATAGCACAATAATATGTTAAGGGACACACAATGTAAAAGTATGTAAATTATGACATCAAAAATATAAGTTGTGAGGGTATGCAGTAAAAGTGTAGAGCTTTTATACGCAATTGAACTGAAGTTTTTATCAGCTTAAAATAGCCTGTTATAATTATGTTTTATGCAAACCTCATGGTAATCACAAAGCAAATAGTAGATACACAAAAGATGAAAGTAAAGAATCAAAGCAAGCTAGAAGAGAAAATCAACTAATCACAAAAGAAGAACGCAAAAGAGGATGAAAGGAACAAAGGAAATACAAAACAATGAGAAAACAACAAAATGGCAATAGTAAGTCCTTACCTATCAATTATTATCATGTATATAAATGGGTTAAGTGCTCCAATCAAAAGATATACAGAGGCTGAAAATGTTTAAGAAACACAACATCCCACTACATGTGCCTCCAAGAGACTCACATCAGCTTCAAAAATAGACAAGACTGAAAGTGAAGGGATGGAAAAAGTTATTCTGTGCAAATGGAGACCAAAAGACAACAGGGTATCTGATGCATACTTACATCAGATGAAATAAACTTTAAGTAAAAAACCATAAAAAGAGACAATAAGGTCATCATATAATGATAATGAGGGGTCAATTCATCAAGAGGATATAACAATTTTAAACATATACACACCCAACATCAGAGCACATAAATATATAAAGCAAATATTAATAGACCTAAAGGGAAGGATAGATTGCAGCGCTATAATAGTAGGAGTACTATCACAAAGAAGATGAGAAAAAAATACTAGAGGACTTCAATTTCTCACTTTAAACAATGGACATATTATCAAGACAGAACCAATAAGGAAACATTGGACTTGATCTAAACATTAGACAAAATGGACCTAACAGACATATACAGAACATTCCATCTAACAATAATAGACACACATTCTTCTCAAGGACAAACAGAACATTCCTGGATAAATCCCAAGTTAGGCCATAAAAAGTCTTAACAAATTTAAGTATATTGAAACCATATCAAGTAACTTTTCTATCCACAAAGGAAATCAATATGAAACTAGAAACTATAAATCAATAATGATAATAATTGTGGAAAATTCACAGGTATATGGAAATTAAACAACATACTATACTCTAGAACAACCAATATGTCAAAGAAGAAATTAAAGTGAAATTTTAAAATATCTTGAGACAAGTGAAAATGTACACACAACATACCAAAACAAATGGAATGCAGCAAAAGTAATTCTAAGAAGGAAGTTTATAGCAATAAATGTCTATATAAAAAAAGAAGAAAGAACCCAAATAAGCAACATAAAATTACATCTCAAGGAACTAGAAAAAGAAGAACAAACTAAGCCAAAATTAGTAGAAAGAAGGAAATAATAAAGATCAGAGCAGAAATAAATGAAACAGAGGCTAAGAAAACAATAGAAAAGATCAACAAAACTAAAAGTTGGTTTTTTGAAAAAGATAAACAAAATTGACAAACCCTTAGTGAGACTAAGGAAAACAGAAAGAAAAGTTAAATAAATAAAATCAGAAATGAAAGAGACAATATTACAACTGAAACCACAGAAATACAAAGGATTATAAGAGACTATTATAAATATATATAAATATATGACAGTACACTGGAAAACTTGAAAGAAATTGATAAATTCCTAAACAAACACAATCTATCAAGACAGAATCAAGAAGAAATAGAATATCTGAATACATCAATAATAAGGCAATTATATCAGTAATAAAAAATCTCCAATCAAAAAAGAGCCCAGTACCTGATGGCTCCACAGCTGAATTCTAACAAACATGTAAAGAATAATTCTTCCAACTTCCAAAAAATTGAAGTGGAGGGCATACTTTCAAAATCATTTTGCAAGGTCAGCATTACTGTGATAACAAAACCAGGCAAGGACACCACAAAAAAATTACAGACTAATATCCCTGATGAACATAGGTGGAAAAATTCTTAAGAAAATACTAGAAACAAAATTCAACAGCACATTAACAAAATCATTCACTATAATCAAGTGGGATTTATCCTAAGAATGCAAGGATGGTTCAGCATATGCAAATCACTAAATGTGATATACCACATTAATAGAATGAAAGACAAACCATATGATCATCTCAATAGATGCAGAAAAAGCATTTGACAAAATTCAACATCCTTTCATGATTGAAACTCTCAACAAATTAGGTATGGAAAGAATGCACTTCAACACAATAAAGGTCACATATGAAAGCCCACAGCTGAGATCATATTCAATAGTGAAAAGTGGAGAGCTTTGTCTCTAAAATCAGGAACAAAATAAGGATGCCCACTCTCACCATTTCTATTCAACATAGTACCAGAAGTCCTAGTCAGAGCAATTATACTAGAGTAAGAAATAAAAAGTATCCAAATTGGATAGGAAGAAGTTAAATTGTCCCTGGTGGCAGACAACATGATCTTATACATAGAATACTCTAAAGTATTCACCAAAAAGTCTTAGAACAAATAAATACAGTAAAGTTGTAGGATACAAAATCAACATACAAAAATCAGTAGCACTTCTATATACTAACAACAAACTCTCTGAAAAACAAATTTTTAAAAATCCCATGTATGATAGCATCAAAAAATAATTTATACCTAAAACACTTAGGTATAAACTTAATCAAGAAAGTGAAATTCTGGGGGGTGGAGCAAGATGGCCGAATAGGAACAGCTCCAGTCTCCAACTCCCAGCGCAAGCGACACAGAAGACCGGTGATTTCTGCATTTTCAACTGAGGTACTGGAGTAATCTCACTAGGGAGTGCCGGACAATCGGTGCTGGTCAGCTGCTGCAGCCTGACCAGTGAGAGCTGAAGCAGGGCGATGCATCGTCTCACCTGGAAGCGCAAGGGGGAAGGAAATCCGTTTTCCTAGCCAGGGGAACTGAGACACAACACCTGGAAAAAGAGTAACTCCCACCCCAATACTGCGCTTTAGGAAACAGGCACACCAGGAGAATATATCCCACACCTGGCGGGAGGGTCCCACGCCCACGGAGCCTCCCTCACTGCTAACTCTGCAGTCTGCGGCGATCTATCCGCAAGGCAGCAGGAGGGTGGGGGAGGGGCGCCCGCCATTGCTGAGGCTTAAGTAGGTAAACAAAGACGCTGGGAAGCTCGAACTGGGTGGAGCTCACAGCAGCTCAAGGAAGCCTGCCTCTCTCTGTAGACTCCATCTCTGGGCACAGCCCACAACTGAAGCCCAATAGGGGAAGGAGCGGGGGCCAGTGCAGACGCGAACCACTATGTCTGACAGCTTTGGGGAAAGCCCTGGATCTCCTAACGTGGAAGTTGAGATCCGAGAACGGACAGACTGCCTGCTCAGGTGGGTCCCTGACCCCTGAGTAGCCTAGCTGGGAGACATCCCCCACTAGGGGCAGTCTGACACCCCACACCTCACAGGGTGGAGTCACCCCTGAGAGGAAACTTCCAAAGGAAGAATCAGACAGGTACACTCGCTGTTCAGCAATATTCTATCTTCGACAACCTCTGCTGCTGATACCCAGGCAAACAGGGTCTGGAGTGGACCTCAAGCAATCTCCAACAGACCAACAGACAGTCCTTCTGACTGTCAGACGGAAAACTATCAAACAGGAAGGACACCTATACCAAAACCCCATCAGTACGTCACCATCATCAAAGACCAGAGACAGATAAAACCACAAAGATGGGGAAGAAGCAGGGCAGAAAAGCTGGAAATTCAAAAAATAAGAGCGCATCCCCCTGCAAGGAGCGCAGCCCATCGCCAGCAACGGATCAAAGCTGGTCAGAGAATGACTTTGAGATGAGAGAGAAGAAGGCTTCAGTCCATCAAACTTCTCAGAGCTAAAGGAGGAATTACGTACCCAGCACAAAGAAACTAAAAATCTTGAAAAAAAGTGGAAGAATTGACAGCTAGACTAATTAATGCAGAGAAGATCATAAACGAAATGACAGAGATGAAAACATGACACGAGAAATACGTGACAAATGCACAAGCTTCAGTAACCGACTCGATCAACTGGAAGAAAGAGTATCAGCGATTGAGGATCAAATGAATGAAATGAAGCGAGAAGAGAAACCAAAAGAAAAAGAAGAAAAAGAAATGAACAAAGCCTGCAAGAAGGATGGGATTATGTAAAAAGACCAAATCTACATCTCATTGGGGTGCCTGAAAGTGAAGGGGAAAATGGAACCAAGTTGGAAAACACTCTTCAGGATATCATCCAGGAGAACTTCCCCAACCTAGTAGGGCAGGCCAACATTCAAATTCAGGAAATACAGAGAACACCACAAAGATACTCCTCCAGAAGAGCAACTCCAAGACACATCATTGCCAGATTCACCAAAGTTGAAATGAAGGAAAAAATCTTAAGGGCAGCCAGAGAGAAAGGTCGGGTTACCCACAAAGGGAAGCCCATCAGACTAACAGCAGATCTCTCGGCAGAAACTCTACAAGCCAGAAGAGAGTGGGGGCCAATATTCAACGTTCTTAAAGAAAAGAATTTTCAACCCAGAATTTCATATCCAGCCAAACTAAGTTTCATCAGTGAAGGAGAAAAATAAATCCTTTACAGATAAGCAAATGCTTAGAGATTTTGTCACCACCAGGCCTGCCTTACAAGAGACCCTGAAGGAAGCCCTAAACATGGAAAGGAACAACCGGTACCAGCCATTGCAAAAACATGCCAAAATGTAAAGACCATCGAGGCTAGGAAGAAACTGCATCAACTAACGAGCAAAATAACCAGTTAATATCATAATGCAGGATCAAGTTCACACAAAACAATATTACCTTAAATGTAAATGGACTAATGCTCCAATGAAAAGACACAGACTGGCAAACTGGATAAAGAGTCAAGACCCATCAGTCTGCTGTATTCAGGAGACCCATCTCACATGCAGAGACATACATAGGCTCAAAATAAAGGGATGGAGGAAGATCTACCAAGCAAATGGAGAACAAAAAAAGCAGGGGTTGCAATCCTAGTCTCTGATAAAACAGACTTTAAACCATCAAAGATCAAAAGAGACAAAGAAGGCCATTACATAATGGTAAAGGGATCAATTCAACAGGAAGAGCTAACTCTCCTAAATATATATGCACCCAATACAGGAGCACCCAGATTCATAAAGCAAGTCTTAGAGACTTACAAAGAGACTTAGACTCCCATACAATAATAATGGGAGACTTCAACACTCCACTGTCAACATTAGACAGATCAACGAGACAGAAAGTTAACAAGGATATCCAGGAATTGAACTCATCTCTGCACCAAGCGGACCTAATAGACATCTACAGAACTCTCCACCCCAAATCAACAGAATATACATTCTTCTCAGCACCACATCGCACTTATTCCAAAATTGACCACATAATTGGAAGTAAAGCACTCCTCAGCAAATGTACAAGAACTGAAATTATAACAAACTGTCTCTCAGACCACAGTGCAATCAAACTAGAACTCAGGACTAAGAAACTCAATCAAAACGCTCAACTACATGGAAACTGAACAACATGCTCCTGAATGACTACTGGGTACATAACGAAATGAAGGCAGAAATAAAGATGTTCTTTGAAACCAATGAGAACAAAGATACAACATACCAGAATCTCTGGGACACATTAAAGCAGTGTGTAGAGGGAAATGTATAGCACTAAATGCCCACAAGAGAAAGCTGGAAAGATCTAAAATTGACACTCTAACATCACAATTAAAAGAACTAGAGAAGCAAGTGCAAACACATTCAAAAGCTAGCAGAAGGCAAGAAATAACTAAGGTCAGAGCAGAACTGAAGGAGATAGAGACACAAAAAACCCTCCAAAAAATCAATGAATCCAGGAGTGGTTTTTTGAAAAGATCAACAAAATTGACAGACCGCTAGCAAGACTAATAAAGAAGAAAAGAGAGAGGAATCAAATGGATGCAATAAAAATGATAAAGGGGATATCACCACCGACCCCACAGAAATACAAACTAACCTCAGAGAATACTATAAACACCTCTAGCAAATCAACTAGAAAATCTAGAAGAAATGGATAATTTCCTGGACACTTACACTCTCCAAGACTAAACCAGGAAGAAATTGAATCCCTGAATAGACCAATAGCAGGCTCTGAAATTGAGGCAACAATTAATAGCCTACCCACCAAAAAAAGTCCAGGACCAGATGGATTCACAGCTGAATTCTACCAGAGGTACAAGGAGGAGCTGGTACCATTCCTTCTGAAACTATTCCAATCAATAGAAAAAGAGGGAATCCTCCCTAACTCATTTTATGAGGCCAACATCATCCTGATACCAAAGCCGGCCAGAGAGACACAACAAAAAGGAGAATTTTAGACCAATATCCCTGATGAACATCCATGCAAAAATCCTCAATAAAATACTGGCAAACCGGATTCAGCAGCACATCAAAAAGCTTATCCACCATGATCAAGTGGGCTTCATCCCTGGGATGCAAGACTGGTTCAACATTCGCAAATCAATAAACATAATCCAGCATATAAACAGAACCAAAGACAAGAACCACATGATTATCTCAATAGATGCAGAAAAGGCTTTTGACAAAATTCAACAGCCCTTTATGCTAAAAATCTCAATAAATTCGGTATTGATGGAACGTACCTCAAAATAATAAGAGCTATTTATGACAAACCCACAGCTAATATCATACTGAATGGGCAAAAACTGGAAAAATTCCCTTTGAAAACTGGCACAAGACAGGGATGCCCTCTCTCACCACTCCTATTCAACATCGTGTTGGAAGTTCTGGCTAGGGCAATCAGGCAAGAGAAAGAAATCAAGGGCATCCAGTTAGGAAAAGAAGAAGTCAAATTGTCCCTGTTTGCAGATGACATGATTGTATATTTAGAAAACCCCATTGTCTCAGCCCAAAATCTCCTTAAGCTGATAGGCAACTTCAGCAAAATCTCAGGATACAAAATTAATGTGCAAATTCACAAGCATTCTTATACACCAGTAACAGAAAAACAGACAACCAAATCATGAATGAACTTCCATTCACAATTGCTTCAAAGAGAATCAAATACCTAGGAATCCAACTTACAAGGGATGTCAAGGACCTCTTCAAGGAGAACGACAAACCACTGCTCAGTGAAATCAAAGAGGACACAAACAAATGGAAGAACATACCATGCTCATGGATAGGAAGAATCAATATCGTGAAATGGCCATACTGCCCAAGGTTATTTATAGATTCAATGCCATCCCCATCAAGCTACCAATGCATTTCTTCACAGAATTGGAAAAAAATGCTTTAAAGTTCATATGGAACAAAAAAGAGCCCGCATTGCCAAGACAATCCTAAGTCAAAAGGACAAAGCTGGAGGCGTCACGCTACCTGACTTCAAACTATACTACAAGGCTACAGTAACCAAAACAGCATGGTAGTGCTACCAAAACAGAGATGTAGACGAATGGAACAGAACAGAGTCCTCAGAAATAATACCACACATCTACAGCCATCTGATCTTTGACAAACCTGAGAGAAACAAGAAATGGGGAAAAGATTCCTTAATATAAATGGTGCTGGGAAAATTGGCTAGCCATAAGTAGAAAGCTGAAACTGGATCCTTTCCTTACTCTTATACGAAGATTAATTCAAGGTTGATTAGAGACTTAAATGTTAGACCTAATACCATAAAAACCCTAGAAGAAAATCTAGGTAGTACCATTCAGGACATAGGCATGGGCAAGGACTTCATGTCTAAAACACCAAAAGCAACGGCAGCAAAAGCCAAAATTGACAAATGCGATCTGATTTGACTAAAGAGCTTCTGCACAGCAAAAGAAACTACCAGCAGAGTGAACAGGCAACCTACAGAATGGGAGAAAATTTTTGCAATCTTCTCATCTGACAAAGGGCTAATATCCAGAATCTACAAAGAACTCAAACAAATATACAAGAAAAAAACAAACACCCCATCAAAAAGTGGGCAAAGGATATGAACAGACATTTCGCAAAAGAAGACATTCATACAGCCAACAGACACATGAAAAAATGCTCATCATCACTCGCCATCAGAGAAATGCAAACCAAAACCACAATGAGATACCATCTCACACAGTTAGAATGGCAATCATTAAAAAGTCTGGAAAGAACAGGTTGTGTGGAGAGGATGTGGAGAAATAGGAACACTTTTACACTGTTGGTGGGATTGTAAACTAGTTCAACCATTGTGGAAAACAGTATGGCAATTCCTCAAGGATCTAGAACTAGATGTACCATATGATCCAGCCATCCCACTCCTGGGTATATACCCAAAGGATTATAAATTATTCTCTACAGAGACACATGCACACGTATGTTTATTGTGGCACTATTCACAATTTCAAAGACTTGGAATCAACCCAAATGTCCATCTGTGACAGACTGGATTAAGAAAATGTGGCACATATACACCGTGGAATACTATGCAGCCACAAAAAAGGATGAGTTTGCGTCCTTTGTAGGGACATGGATGCAGCTGGAAACCATCATTTTTAGCAATCTATCACAACAACAGAAAACCAAACATTGCATGTTCTCACTCATAGGTGGGAACTGAACAATGAGAATCACTTGGGGTCGGGAAGGGGAACATCACACACTGAGGCCTATCATGGGGAGGCGGGAGGAGGGAGGGATTGCATTGGGGAGTTACACATGATAAAAATGATGAATTGATGGGTGCTGACAAGTTGATGGTTGCAGCACACCAACATGGCACAAGTATACATATGTAACAAACCTGCACGTTATGCACATGTACCCTAGAACTTAAAGTATATAAAAAAAAAATCATGATAAAATAGAACAAAGCCTTATAAACAAGAGAAATTTATTTCTCATAGTTCTGGAGGCTGGGAAGTCCAACATCAAAGCACTGGCAGATTTGGTGTCTGGTGAGGGCTTACTTTTTGGTTCATGGATGACCATCTTCTCACTGTGTCCTCATATGGTGGAAAGAGTGAGGATCTCTCTGGTGTTTCTTTTATAAGGGTACTAATTATATTCATGAGGATTCTGCCTTCATGACTTAATTACCTCCCAAAAGTCTCACTTCCTAATACCATCACCTTGAGGGTTAGGATTTCACATACACATTTGGGGGGGCAGACACAAACATTGAGTTTGTAACAGAAATATTGTTATAAACATGGTTTCCAGATAGAGAGACAGATACACAGACACATGAATATACATACATACATACATACATACATACATATGAAGGGGTCTGAGGTGAGAGAGGGAAGAGAGGGTATGTGGGTGTGGGTATATATTTCCTAGCTTGATCTGTTGTGATGGCCTAGGAGCATTTACACTCCAACATCAATAAACACACCTAATGGTCATTTCTAAGTACCCACGTTCTCTAAAAGGAACCATGACTGCTTGAAGAAATGGCTGATTCCATGGTTGGGACTAGGAAATACAAAAAGAATGTAGACTATCTTCCTGTATGAGAAAAGGAGATGCTTAAATAATGATGGGAACATGTCAAAAGGACACAGATGCCAGTCTTGAAGGATATCCCAAAGGCTAAATCTGGAGTAATTTGAGCATAAAATAATAATTATAAAGGCTTATAACATATTGAATATGGTAGTTCCCTCTTATCAGTGGGAGATATGTTCTAAGACCCCCAGCGAGTAGCAGCAAATTCCATATATATTATGTTTTTTTTTTTTTTTTTTATCTCATCACCTAGATAAATACTAAGTGACTAATGGGCATGTAATGTGTATGGTGTGGATATCCTAGACAGAGGGATAATTCATGTCTCAGGCAGGATGGAGTGGGAAAATGTGAGATTTTATTATGCTATTCAGAACAGCACACAATTTAAAACTTATGAATTGTTTATTTGTGGAATTTTCTATTTAATATTTTTGGACCATGGTTGAATTTGGGTAATTGAAACCATGGAAAGCAAAACTGAAGATAATGGGAGACTATTATAAAACAAAAATTCATGAACTCATATGATAAAATGAATGAATGAATGAATGAATGAATAAATAAACACAGGATAAGGGAAAGCTCTTTTTTACATTAACACGTAGACTACTAAACATAGAAATGATTAGAGAATCACTGTTTGACAACAACCATAGTAATATAGTTACACACTGCATAATAATGTTTCCGTCAATGACAGGCTGGATATATGGCAGTGGTCCCATAAGAGTACAATGGAACTGAAAAATTTTCTATCATCTATTGATGTCATTCCCATCGTTGTATCATAGCACACTGCATTACCTTTTCTATGTTTAGATACACACACACTCACCATTGCGTTATAATTGCCCACAGTATTCAATACAGTAACATGTCGTGCAGGTGTGTAGCCTAGAAGAAATAAGCTATACTATACAGCTTAGGTGTGTAGTAGGTTATACCATTTAGGTTTGTGTAAGTATACTTTATGATGTTTGCCTAAGGGCAAAATATCCTAATGACACATTCTTCAGGAAATATCTCTCTTGTTAAGTGACACATGACTGGAATCATATCAGGTATGGATCATCAATGGATGCTAAAATTTGTAGGTGAAAATTTGATGAGAAACATTGTATTTATATAATCTCAAAATAACTCTGCACAGGTACTTATTAATCACAAAGGTAAGAATTATACCTTTAGAGTGGAAAAATCTGGCAGACCCCACCTTAACAAAGTAATCAAAGTTAACAATACCAATAATGGGACAAATACAGATCATGTGTCTCCCAGTACGAAGCAATGAGAAGAAAACAATTCTTTTGTGATATTACTGACAGAAATGTATAACCTGAATCTATTTGCAAGGAAACTTAAGTCAAATGCAAATTGTCTCCCCCAATTTCATATGTTGAAGTCCTAACCTCCTGTGTGGTTGTATTTGGAGATAGGATCTCTAAGGAGGTAATTAAGGTTAATTGAGGTCATAAGGCAGGGGCCCTGAGCCAATAGGATTACTGTCCTTATAAGAAGAGATACAAGAGCTCTCTCTGTCTCTCTGTCTCTCCCTACCTAGTCTGTGGTGTTTTGTTATGGCAGCCTTAGCCAACTAAGACATATGGTTTCAATTTTTACATTTAGATCCCTCATTCATTTGGAGTTTATTATTCTCTGTGGTGTGAGGTATGAATCTAATTTTCTTTTTTTTCCAAATGACTGTTCAGTCTGAGCATCATTTACTAAAAAACCCATTTTTCCCCAGTGATTTATGACTTTGCCTTTATCAAATACTAAATTTCTTTATATACTTGGTCTTTTTTCTGGACTGTCTATTCTATTTGCTTTGTCTGTTTGAATGCTAATGTGCCAGTAGCATATGATTTTAATTTAAGAGGGTTTATAGTATTTCTGAATATTTCAAAGAATTTTTAACTTTTTTCCCCAATGTTTTCCTAGCTATTCTTGTGTGTTTATTTCTGTTTATGGACTACAGTATCAGTCTGTCTAGCTCCATAAAAAACTTTTAGGTATTTTTATTGGAAGTGCATATAATGTATGTATACACACACACATGCACACACACAGACATATATATATATGTACTTGAAGGAGGATGAATTTGCATTTTTATTATATTTAGTCCACCTATACAAGAATAAGTTTTCTTTGACTAGTTCAGTTTGACTTTTGTGCCTTTCAAAGGTTGTCTAAGTCTGTTCAAGCCTGTTCAAGTCTAAGTCTGTTTTCTTCTGATCAACAACATACCATAAACTGAGTAGCTTATAAACAACAGAAATGTATTCCTCACAGTTCTAGGGGCTGAGAGATGCAAGATCAAGGCACTGGTTCATGGACAGTGTTCTCTGGGGTCTCTTTTATAAGAGCACAATCCCATTCATGAGGCTCCACCCTTATGACATAACCACTTTCCCAAAGGCCCTACCGCCTAGTAACATCACCTTGAGGACAAGAATTTCAACATATGATATGGAGGGGTTAGACAAACATTCAGACTACAAACAGGAGTGTTTTAAAGGTTTCCTTGTGTAGGTTGAACAAGAAATGCAAGTTTTTGGATTCCATCTTGGGAAGTCAAGTTTCATAATTAATGTGAACAGGGCATTAAAAATGTTTAGACTGCGCCAACTAATATAGGTATACTGCATTTGGAAATCCTTATTTTTAAGGAAGTCCACAGGTAAAATTTACGCTGGTCTAATTTTAGAACAGCTGAGCTAGCTTATCTAACTCTTTAAAAGATAATGTGAGAGTCTCATAGAAGTCATGTTGATGGAATTCGAAAACTGTTTGGCATTCAAGGCCATCTACACGTTGGCCCTAGAAAGAGAGTGTGATGTAGTGGAAAGAGATCATACTGAATTGGGTTCAAATCCCAGCTTCGGTATTCATTTTGTGGCTTTCAGAAAGTCACAACAACTATTTTGAATTGTTTTTTTGCCTACAAAGTGGGAGAGATGCCAAAAGGTTATTGTGAGAATTAGCAACAATATCTGCAAAGCATTTGTCCACAACAAAATAAAACATCAGTAATTGATAATAATAGCAGATATTTATTGAACAGTTACTATGAACCTAGTGCTGCACAAAGTGCTTTACACATGTAATCTCCACAATCACCATCTTAAGAAGGAAGCTGTTATCCTCACCATATTACATATGAGGAGATTGAGGCTTAGACAGTGAGAAAAATTTGTCCAAAGTCACACATAGCTTCAGGTGCCTGCCTCCGCCTAGGCCATATGAATCAAGATTGCCTGAACTCTTTATTTTTTTATTTTATTTTATTTTATTTTATTATTTTTATTTATTTATTTATTTATTTATTTATTTATTTATTTATTTTTTGAGACGGAGTCTCGCTCTGTCGCCCAGGCTGGAGTGCAGTGGCGCGATCTTGGCTCACTGCAAGCTCCGGTCCCGGATTTACGCCATTCTCCTGCCTCAGCCTCCCGAGTAGCTGGGACCACAGGCGCCCGCCATCTCGCCCGGCCAGTTTTTTTTTGTATTTTTTAGTAGAGACGGGGTTTCACCGTGTAGACCAGGATGGTCTCGATCTCCTGACCTCGTGATCCACCCGTCTCGGCCTCCCAAAGTGCTGGGATTACAGGCTTGAGCCACCGCGCCCGGCCTGAACTCTTTATTTTTAACAGCTCTATAGGGACATAATTGACATACAATAAAGTTTACATATTTAATGTGTACAATTTGATATGTTTAACCCCATTAAACCATCTTCACAATCAATATCATGAACATAGTCATCAACTCCAGAACTTTCCTCTATTCCTTTTGTAATTCTTCCTTTCAGCCCTCCCTGACACACCCTCTTTCTGTCCCAGGCTGCCACTGCTATGCTCTTTGTCATTATAGATTAGCTTTCATTTTCTAGAACTTTATATAAATGGAATATATTATTCAGTGCAGTACATTCCCTGGTTTGTCTAGCTTTTCAAATTCAGCATAATTACTTTGAGAGTCTTCTATGTTGTTGTGTGTGTCAATAATTCATTCTTTAATATTGCTGGGAAGTGTTCCATTTTTGGATATACAGATTATTCAGGTATATCTTGATAGACATTTGGTTAGGTTAGTTTTTTTAAATTTTCATTTTTGTGGGTACATAGTAGGTGTATATATTTATGGGATACAGGAGACATTTTGATACAAGGCAAGTAATGTGTAGTAATCACATCAGGGTAAATAGATTATTCATCACCTCAAGCATTTATCCTTTCTGTTATAAACAATCCAGTTATACTCTTTTAGTTATTTGAAAATATATAATTAAATCGTTTTGGTCGATAGTCACCTTGTTGTGCTATCAAACACTAGACCTTATTTTTTCTTTATTTTTAAAAACTGTTTTTATTACTTTTTGTATCCTTTAACCATCCCCACTTCCCCATCACCTCATAACTACCCTTCCTGGCATCAGGTAATCGTCATTCTGATCTCTATCTGTGTGAGTTCAATTGTTTTGACTTTTAGCTCCCACAAATAAGTGAGAACATGTGAAGTTTGTATTTTTCTGCCTGGTTTATTTCACTTAACATAATGACCTTCAGTTGCATCCATGTTGTTGCAAATGACAGGATCTTATTTTTATGGCTGAATAGTACTCCATTGTGTATATTTTATATTTTTTTAATCCATTCATCTGTTGATGGACACTTAGGTTGCTTCTATGGGGAGAAACCAGCATAAAAAGGCTGAAAATTCCAAAACCCAGAATGCCTCTTCTCCTCTAAAGTATCACAACTCCTCGACGCAAGGGAACAAAACTGGAAGGAGAATGAGTTTGATGAATTGACAGAAGTAGGCTTCAGAAAGTGGGTAATAACAAACTCCTCCGAGCTAAAGGAGCATGTTCAAACCCAACACAAGGAAGCTAAGAACCTTGAAAAAATGTTAGATGCACTGCTAACTAGAATAACCAGTGTAGAGAAGAACATAAATGACCTGATGGAGCTGAAAAACACAGCAGGAGAACTTCGTGAAGCATAGACAAGTTTCAATAGCCAAACCGATCAAGCGGAAGAAAGGATATCAGAGATTGAAGATCAACTCAATGAAATAAAGCAAGAAGACAAGATTAGAGAAAAAAGAGTGAAAAGAAAGAAACAAAGCCTCAAAGAAATATGGGACTATGTGAAAAGACCAAATCTACGTCTGATTGGTGTACCTGAAAGTGACGGGGAGAATGGAACCAAGTTGGAAAACACTCTTCAGGATATCATCCAGGAGAACTTCCCCAACCTAGCAAGGCAGGCCAACATTCAAATTTAGGAAATACAGAGACCACCACAAAGATACTCCTCGAGAAGAGCAACCCCAAGACACATAATTGTCAGATTCACCAAAGTTGAAATGAAGGAAAAAATGTTAAGGGAAGCCAGAGAGAAAGGTCAGGTTACCACAAAGGGAAGCCCATCAGACCAACAGCGGATCTCTCAGCAGAAACCCTACAAGCCAGTAGAGAGTGGGGGCCAATATTCAGCATCTTCAAGAAAAGAATTTTCAACCTAGAATTTCATAATCAGCCAAACTAAGCTTCATGAGTGAAGGAGAAATGAAATCTTTTACAGACAAGCAAATGCTGAGAGATTTTGTCACCACTGGACCTGCCTTACAAGAGCTCCTGAAGGAAGCACTAAATATAGAAAGGATCAACCAGTACCAGCCACTGTGAAAACATGCCAAATTGTAAAGACCATGGACATTATGAAGAAACTGCATCAACTAACAGGCAAAATAACCAGCTGGCATCACAATGGCAGGATCAAATTCACACATAACAATATTAATCTTAAATGTAAATGGGCTAAATGCCCCCAATTAAAAGGTACAGACTGGCAAATTGGATAAAGAGTCAGGACCCATCAATGTGCTGTATTTAGGGGACCCATCTCACATGCAAAGACACACATAGGCCCAAAATAAAGGGATGGAGGAATATTTACCAAGAAAATGGAAACAACAAAAAAAAAAGCAGGTGTTGCAATCCTAGTCTCTGATGTGGGGAAAAGAACGAGAGATCAGCTTGTTACCATGTCTATATAGAAGGAAGTAGACATAAAAGACTCCATTTAGTTCTGTATTTGAGATGCTGTTAATCTGTGACCTTACCTTCAACTTTGTCCTTGCAAGAGACATGTGCGAAGGTGATTTAAGGTTAAAAGGATTTTGGGCTGTGCAGAATGTGCTTTGTTAAACAAGTGCCTAAAGGCTGCTTGTGGTTAAAAGTCATCACCATTCTCTTAAATCTCAAGAAAGAGAAAAACATTTGTCTCCTGCCCCTCCCTGGGCAATGGAACATCTCCGGGTAATACCCATTGTGTGCCTTGTTTACTGAGTGAGGAGAAACTGCCTTTAGGAATAAGGTGGGACTTGCTGGAGCAATGCTGCTAAAAGGTTTATGGAGATGTCGCATATACATCTCGAGGCACAGCATTTTCCTTTTAAACTTATTCATATTACAAGGATTTTTTCATATGTCTTACTGCTGATTCCTCCCTACAATAATCCTATTGTCCAGCCACTCCCTTATCCTTTTAATGACTAAGATAATTCTCAATAAATACTAAGGGAACTCAGAGGCCGGTGCCGGCGTGGGTCCTCTGTAAGCTGAGCGCGGTCCCCTGGGCCCCGCTTTTCTTTCTCTACACTTTGTCTCTGTGTTTTATTCCTTTTCTCAAGTCTTTCGTTTCCACCTAACGAGAAACACCCACAAGTGTGGAGGGGCAGGCCACCCCTTCATCTGATAAAACAGACTTTAAACCAACAAAGATCAAAAGATGCAAAGAAGGGCATTACATAATGGAAAAAAATCAACGTGACAAGAAGAGCTAACTATCCTAAATATATATGCACCCAGTACAGGAGCACCCAGATTCAAAAAGCAAGTCCTTAGAGACCTACAAACAGACTTAGACTCCCACACAATAATAGTGGGAGACTTTAACACCTCACTGTCAATATAGACAGATCAACAAGACAGAAACTTAACAAGGATATTCAGGACTTGAACTCAGCTCTGGACCAAGCCGACCTAATAGACATCTACAGAACTCTCCATCCCAAATCAGCAGAATATACATTCTTCGCATGGCACTTATTCTAAAATTGACCACATAATTGGAAGTAAAACACTCCTCAGCAAATACAAAAGAACGGAAGTCATAACAAATAGTCTCTCAGACCATAGTGCAATGAATTTAGAACTCAGGATTAAGAAATTCACTCAAAACCACATAGCTACATGGAATCTGAACAACCTGCTCCTGAATGACTACTGGGTAAATAACGAAATGAAGGCAGAAATAAAGATGTTCTTTGAAACCAATGAGAACAAAGACACAACGTACCAGAATCTCTGGGACACATTTAAAGCAGTGTGTAGAGGGAATTTTATAGCACTAAATGCCCACATGAGAATGCAGGGAAGATCTAAAATTGACACCGAAACATCACATTTAAAAGAACTAGAGGCTGGGCGCGGTGGCTCAAGCCTGTAATCCCAGCACTTTGGGAGGCCGAGACAGGCGGATCACAAGGTCAGGAGATCGAGATCTTCCTGGCTAACATGGTGAAACCCCGTCTCTACTAAAAAATACAAAAAACTAGCCGGGCGAGGTGGTGGGCGCCTGTAGTCCCAGCTACTCGGGAGGCTGAGGCAGGAGAATGGCGTGAACCCAGGAGACGGAGCTTGCAGTGAGCCAGGATCCAGCCACTACACTCCAGCCTGGGTGACAGAGCGAGACTCCATCTCAAAAAAAAAAAAAAAAAAAAAAAAAAGAACTAGAGACACAAATGTAAATAAAATCAAAATATAGCAGAAGACAAGAAATAACTAAGATCAGAGCAGAGCTGAATGAGATGGAGACACAAAAATCCCTTCAAAAAGATCAGTGAATCCAGGAGGTGTTTTTTGAAAAGATCAACAAAATAGACCACTAGCCAGATTAATAAAAAAGAAGAGAGAAGAATCAAATAGATGCAATAAACAATGATAAAGGGGATATCACTACTGATCCCACAGAAATGCAAACTACCTTCAGTGAATACTATAAATGTCTCTATGCAAATAAACTAGAAAATCTAGAAGAAATGGATAAGTTCCTGGACACATACACCCTCCCAAGACTAAACCAGGAAGAAATAGAATCCCTGAATAGACCAATAAAAAGTTCTGAAATTGAGGCAGCCATTAATAGCCTACCAACCAAAAAAGTCCAGGACCAGACAAATTCACAGCCGAATTCTACCAGAGGTACAAAAAGGAGCTGGTACCATTCCTTCTGAAAGTATTCCAAATGATAGAAAAAGAGGGAATCCTCCCCAACTCATTTTATGAGGCCAGCATCATCCCAATACCAAAACCTGGCAGAGACACAACAAAAGAAGAAATTTCGAGCCAATATCCCTGATGAACATTGATGTGAAAATCCTCAATAAAATACTGGCAAACTGAATATAGCAGCACATCAAAAGGCTTATCCACCACTATCAAGTCAGCGTCATTCCAGGGATGCAAGGCTGGTTCAATATATGCAAATAATAAATGTAATCCACCACATAAACAGAACCAATTACAAAAACCAAATGATGATCTCAATAGATGCAGAAAAGGCCTTCGACAAAATTCAACAGCCCTTCATGTAAAAACGCTCAATAAACTAGGTACTGATGGACTGTATCTCAAAATAATAAGAGCTGTTGATGGAAACTGACACCCAGTATCATACTGAATGGGCAAAAGCTGGAAGCATTTCCTTTGAAAACCAGCACAAGACAAGGATGCCCTCTCTTACCACTCCTATTCAACATAGTATTGGAAGTTCTGGCCAGGGCCATCAGGCAAGAGAAATAAATAAAGGGTATTTAATTAGGAAAAAAAGGCAGTCAAATTGTCTCTGCAGATAATATGATAGTACAAATTTACAAGAAAAAAACAACCCCATCAAAAAGTGGATGAAAGATATGAACAGACAGTTCTCAAAAAAAGACATTTATGCAGCCAACAGACACATGAAAAAATGCTCATCATCACTAGACATCAGAGAAATGCAAATCAAAACCACAATGAGATACCATCTCACACCAGTTAGAATGGCGATCATTAAAAAGTCAGGAAACAACAGGTGCTGGAGAGGATGTGGAGAAATAGGAACACTTTTACACTGTTGGTGGGACTGGAAACTAGTTCAACCATTGTGGAAGACAGTGTGGCAATTCCTCAAGGATCTGGAACTAAAAATACCATTTGACCTGGCCATCCCATTACTGGGTATATACCCAAAGGATTATAAATCATGCTGCTATAAAGACACATGCACACGTAGGTTTGTTGCGGCACTATTCACAAGAGCGAAGACTTGGAATCAACCCAAATGTCCATCAATGACAGATTGGATTAAGAAAATGTGGCACATATACACCATGGAATACTATGCAGGCATAAAAAGGATGAGTTCGTGTCCTCTGTAGGGACATGGATACAGCTGGAAACCATCATTCTCAGCAAACTATTGCAAGAGCAGAAAACCAAACACCACATGTTCTCACTCACAGGTGGGAATTGAACAATGAGAACACTTGGACACAGGAAGGGGAACATCACACACCAGGGCCTGTCGTGGGGTGGGGGAAGGGGGGAAGGATAGCATTAGGAGATATACCTAATGTCAATGACGAGTTAATAGGTGCAGCACACAAACGTGGCACATGGATACATATGTAACAAACCTGCCCGTTGTGCACATGTACCCTAGAACTTAAAGTATAATAAATAATAATAATAATAATAATAATAATAATAATAATAATAAAAGAAAACCACATCCTCTCAGCCCAAAATCTCCTTAAGCTGATAAGCAACTTCAGCAAAGTCTCAGGATCAAAATCAATGTGGAAAAATCACAAGCATTCCTACACACCAATAACAGACAAACAGAGAACCAAATCATGAGTGAACTCCCATTCACAATTGCTACAAAGAGAGCAAAACACCTAAGAATACAACTTACAAGGGATGTGAAGAACCTCAAGGAGAACTACAAACCACTGCTCAAGGAAATAAGAGAGAACACAAACAAATGGAAAAACATTCCATGCTCATGGATAGGAAGAAAAAATATCGTGAAAATGGCCATACTGCCTAAAGTAATTTATAGGTTCACTGCTACCCCATCAAACTACTATCAACTTTCTTCACAGAACTGGAAAAAACTACTTTAAAGTTCATATGGAACCAAAAAAGAGCCCGCATAGCCAAGACAATTCTTTGTTTTTTTTTTTCCAAGTATAAGAGCTTTATGGAAAAGTCAAACAGAAAAGGAGTTTTACATAACAATTAAAATAATCTTAAAGATTTCTTAATATTTCTCTCTGAACATTCCTGAGCTCCTTGAAATAAGATGTAGGACTCAGATTTCTGATGCAAGTAACATAGGCACTATGGTCAGCCCTTAAACTCTAGCCTGCAGCTCTTTTTTTTTTTTTTAATTATACTTTAAGTTCTAGGGTACATGTGCATAACGTGCAGGTTTGTTACATATGTATACCCGTGCCATGTTGGTGTGCTGCACCATCAACTCATCAACACCATCAATTCGTCATTTATATCAGTATAACTCCCAATGCAATCCCTCCCCACTCCCCCTCCCCTTGATAGGCCCCAGTGTGTGATGTTCCCCTTCCTGAGTCCAAGTGATCTCATTGTTCAGTTCCCACCTATGAGTGAGAACATGCGGTGTTTGGTTTTCTCTTCTTGTGATAGTTTGCTAAGAATGATGGTTTCCAGCTGCATCCATGTCCCTACAAAGGATGCAAACTCATCCTTTTTTATGGCTGCATAATATTCCATGGTGTATATGTGCCACATTTTCTTAATCCAGTCTGTCACTGATGGACATTTGGTTGATTCCAAGTCTTTGCTATTGTGAATAGTGCCACAATAAACATACGTGTGCATGTGTCTTTATAGCAGCATGATTTATAATCCTTTGGGTGTATCCCCAGTAGTGGGATGGCTGGGTCATATGGTACATCTAGTTCTAGATCCTTGAGGAATTGCCATACTGTTTTCCATAATGGTTGAACTAGTTTACAATTCCACCAGCAGTGTAAAAGTGTTCCTATTTCTCCACATCCTCTCCAACACCTGTTGTTTCCTGACTTCTTAATGATTGCCATTCTAACTGGTGTGAGATGGTATCTCATTGTGGTTTTGATTTGCATTTCTCTGATGGCGAGTGATGATGAGCATTTTTTCATGTGTCTGTTGGCTGTGTGAATGTCTTCTTTTGAGAAATGTCTGCTCATATCCGTTGCCCACTTTTTGATGGGGTTGTTTGTTTTTTCTTGTAAATTTGTTTGAGTTCTTTGTCGGTTCTGGATATGAGCCCTTTGTCAGATGAGTAGATTGCAAAAATTTTCTCCCATTCTGTAGGTTGCCTGTTCACTCTGCTGGTAGTTTCTTTTGCTGTGCAGAAGCTCTTTAGTTTAATTAGATTCCATTTGTCAATTTTGGCTTTTGGTGCCGTTGCTTTTGGTGTTTTAGACATGAAGTGCTTGCCCATGCCTATGTCCTGAATGGTACTACCTAGGTTTTCTTCTAGGGTTTTTATGGTATTAGGTCTAACATTTAAGTCTCTAATCCATCTTGAATTAATTTTCATATAAGGAGTAAGGACAGGATCCAGTTTCAGCTTTCTACTTATGGCTAGCCAATTTTCCCAGCACCATTTATTCAATAGGGAATCCTTTCCCCATTTCTTGTTTCTCTCAGGTTTGTCAAAGATCAGATGGCTGTAGATGTGCGGTATTATTTCTGAGGACTCTGTTCTGTTCCATTGGTCTATATCTCTGTTTTGGTACCAGTACCATGCTGTTTTGGTTACTGTAGCCTTGTAGTATAGTTTGAAGTCAGGTAGCGTGATGTCTCCAGCTTTGTTCTTTTGACTTAGGATTGTCTTTAGCCAAGACAAGCTTCTGTACAGCAAAAGAAACTATCATCAGAGTGAACAGTTAACCTACAGAATGGGAGAAAATTTTTGCAAACTATCCATCTGACAAAGGGCTAATATCCAGAATCTACAGAGAACTGAAGCAAATTTATAAGGAAATATCCTATCAAAAAGTGGCAAAGGATATGAACAGACACTTCTCAAAAGAAGACATTTATGCATCCAACAAACATATAAAAAAGCTCATTATTAATGGTCATTAGAGAAATTCAAATCAAAACCACAATGAGATACCATCTCATGCCAGTTAGAATGGTGATCATTAAATAGTCAGGAAACAACAGATGCTGGAGAGGATGTGGAGAAATAGGAACATTTTTACACTGTTTTTGGGAATGGAAATTAGTTCAACCATTGTGGAAGACAGTGTAGCAATTCCTCAAGGATCTGGAACTAGGAATACCATTAGACCCAACAATCCCATTACTGGGTATATAACCAAAGGATTATAAATCAATCATTTTACTATGAAGACACATGCACATGTGTGTTTATTGCGGCACTGTTCACAAGAGCAAAGCCTTGGAACCAACCCAAATGCCCATCAATGATAGACTGGATAAAAAAAATGTGGCACAAATACACCATGGAATACTATGCAGCTATAAAAAGGATGAGTTTATGTCCTTTGCTGGGACATGGATGAAGTTGGAAACCATCATTCTCAGCAAACTAACACTAGAACAGAAAACCAAACACAGCAGGTTCTCACTCATATGTGGGAGTTGAACAATGAGAACACATGGGCACAGGGAGGGGAACATCTTGCACCGGGGCCTGTTGGAGGTTGGGGGGCTAGGGGAGGGATAGCATTAGAAGAAATACCTAATATAGATAACGGGTTGATGGGTGCAGCAAACCACCGTGGCACCTGTATACCTATGTCACAAACCTGCACGTTCTGTACATGTACCCTGGAGCTTAAAGTATAATAATAATAATAATAATAATAGAAAGTAAGTTTACTGTAGAGGTATGGATTTATCTCAGTTCTGTATTCTGTTCCTCTGATCTATGGAACATACCAGGAAGGTCAAGAGAATCCACAGATCCTATGAAGGAACTGGATCACCAATAAAGGCACCCTGAGATGCCAAAAAAATGTGAGTCTGCTTGCTTTCTCAATGGGGAGGCTCATGGTCTGGGACAAGTTCTCAGCCCTGGTCACCGGCTGCCTGGAAATAGACTCAGTACTGTTGGGGCATGGTGGGAGTGATACCAGCTTTTAGGATTGCTGGTTGCATGGGAGCAGGATGAGACCTGTGGCTTTTCTCCACTTCCCTGGTGACCTGTATGACTCAGCAGAGGCAGCCGTAGCCCCCCTGGGAACATAACTCTATTGGCCTGGGAACCACACCACCATTCCCCACAGCAGCTGCAGCAAGGCCCACCCAAGGAGAGACTGAGCTGAGACATACCTATCCCTGCCCCACTTGGTGGTAGTTCTCTACCTGCCTTTGTAGCCAAGACAAAGGCTATAATATCTTGGGAGCTCTATGGCCCTGCTCACCCCCTGAGAAACCTGAATACTTAACCAGGTATTCCTAGGGCAAGCTTGCATCCTCCCTATAGGACCACAGCTGATGCACTATTGAAAGCGCCACATCCTGGCTGGAGGCCAACCAACACAAAACCAGCGCACTAAATAAAAACACAACCAAAGTCTCTCACAGAGTCCACTTCGCTCCCCTGCTACCTCCACCAGAGTAGATGCTGTTATCCATGGCTGCAAGACCTGAAGATGGATCACATTACATTACTCTGTAGACACTCCCCAGTGCCAGCCCAGAGCCCAGTAGCTCCTCTGGGTGACTAGGCCCAGAAGAACGAAAACAGTCATTAAAGTTTGGTTCTCAGGAAGCCCCATTCCTAGGGGAAGAGGGAAAACATCACATCAAGAGAGCAACCTGTGGGACAAAATAACCTGAGCAGCAGCCCTTGAATCCCAGATCTTCCCTCTGACATAGTCTACCCAAATGAGAATGAACCAGGAAAACAATTCTGGTAATATGACAAAATGAGGTTCTTTAACACCCCCAAAAGATCATACCAGCTCAGCAACAATGGATGCAAACCAAGACAAAATCTTTGAATTGCCAGAAAAGGAATTCAGAAAGTCGATTATTAAGCTAATCAAGGAGGCACCAGAGAAAGGTGAAGTCCAACTTAAATAAATAAAAACATGATACAGGATATGAAAACAAATTTTTCATTGACATAGACAGCATAGATAAAAAAAATCACAACTTCTGGAATCAAGGGCACACTTAGAGAAATGTAAAATGCACTGGAAAGTCTCAGCAATAGAATCAAAAAAGCAGAAGAAAGATCTTCAGAGCTAGAAGACAAACCTTTGAATTAACCGAATCCATCAAAGACAAAGAAAAAATAATTTTTAAAAAATGAACAAAGCTTCCAAGAAGTTTGGGAACTATGTTAAATAGTACCGAGACTATTTAAACCTAAGAATAATTGGTGTTTCCAAGGAAGAAGATAAATCTAAAAGTTGGAAAACAACTTCCCTGGCCTTGCTAGAAATCTAGACATCTAAATACAAAAACCCAAAGAACGTCTGGAAAATTCATCAGAAAAAGATTATTACCTAGGCAAATAGTCATCCAGCTTTCTAAAGTCAAGATGAAGAAATGAATCTTAAGAGCTGTGAGGAAAAAGCATCAGAAAACCTGTAAAGAAAAACCTATCAGATTAACAGCAAATTTCTCAGCAGAAACCCTACAAGCTAGAAGGGATTGGGGTCCTGTTTAGCCTCCTTAAACAAAACATTATCAGCCAAGAATTTTTATATCCAGTGAAACTAAGCTTTATAAATGAAGGAAAGATACAGTCTTTTCAGACAAGCAAGTGCTGAGAGAATTCACCACTACCAAGCCAGCACTACAAGAACTGCTAAAAGGAGCTCTAAGTCTTGAAACAAATCCTCAAAATAAACTAAAATAGGACCTCCTCTTAAAGCATGAATTTCACAGGACCTATATAACAATAACACAATTAAAAAAAAAAACCCAAGGTATTCAGGCAACAAACAGCACAATGAATAGAATGGTGCCTCATATCTCAATGCTAACATTAAATTCAATGGCCTAAATGATCCACTTAAAAATACAGAATGGCAGAATGAATAAGAATTCAACAACCAAGTTTCTGCTGTGTTCAGGAGACTGACCTAACACATAAGGACTCACATAAACTTAGGGTAAAGGAGTGGAAAAAGATATTCCATGCAAATGGACACCAAAAATGAGTAGGTGTAGCAATTCTTATGTCAGACAAAACAAACGTTAGAGCAACAACAGTTAAAAAAGATAAAGAGGGACATACAATGATAAAAAGACTAGTTCAACAAGAAAATATCACTATTCTAAATATATATATACCTAACCCTGGAGCTCCCAAATTTATGAAACAGTTACTACCAGACATAAGAAATGAGATGGAAGGCAACGCAATAATAGTGGGGGACTTTAATACTCCACTGACAGCACTAGACAGGTCATCAAGACAGAAAGTCAACAAAGAAACAATGGACTTAAACTATACCCTACAATAAATGGACTTAACAGATGTCTGCAGAACATTCTACCAAACAACTGCAGAATATACATTCTATTCATCAGTACATGGAGCATTCTCCAAGACAAACCATATGATAGGCCATGAAAGAAGGGTCAGTACATTTCAGAAAATTGAAATTAGATCAAGTACTCTCTCAAATCACAGTGGAATAAAATTGGAAATCAACTCCAAAAGGAACCCTCAAAACCATGCATGGAAATTAAATAACCTGCTCCTGAATGATCATTGGGTCAACAATGAAATCAAGATGTAAATTAAAAAAATTCTTGGAACTGAAAAATAATAGTGACACAACCAATCAAAACTCTGGGATACAACAAAAGCAGTTCCGAAAGGAAAGTTCATAGCATTAAATGCTTACATCAAAAAGTCCAAAAGAGCACAAATAGACAATCTAAGGTCACACCTCATAGAACTGGAAAAAGGAGAACAATTCAAACCCAAATGAGGCAGAAGAAAAGAAATAACAAAGATCAGAGCAGAACTAAATAAAATTGAAACAAAAAAATACAAAAGATAAATGAAACAAATTCTGGTTCTTTGAAAAGATAAGCAAAATTGATAGACCATTAGTGAGATTAACCAAGGAAAGAAGAGAGTAGATCCAAATAAGCTCAATTAAAAATGAAATGGGAGATATTACAACTGATACCACAGAAATACAAAAGATTATTCAAGGCTACTATAAACAGCTTTATGCACATAAACTAGAAAACCTAGAGGAGATGGATAAATTCCTGGAAATATACAAACCTCCTAGATTAAACCAGGAAGATATGGATCTCTGAACAGACCAATAACAGCAGTGTGATTGAAATGGTAATTAAAACATTGCCAACAGAAAAAAGTCCAGGACCAGATGGATTCACAGCTGAATTCTACCATTCAAAGAAGAATTGATACCAACACTATTGACACTATTCCACAAGATAGAGAAAGAGGAAGTTCTCATTAATCATTCCATGAAGCCAGTATCACCCTAATACCAAAACCAGGGAAGGAAATAATAAAAGAGAAAACTACAGACCAGTATCCCTGATGAACACAGATGTGAAAATCCTCAAGAAAATACTAGTGAACTGAAACCCTAACAGAATATCAAAAAGATAATCCACTATGATCAAGTGAGTTTCATACCAGGAATGGTTTAACATAAATAAGTCAATAATGTGATACATACACAAAACAGAATTAAAAACCAAAATCATATGATTATCTCAATAGACACAGAAAAAGCATTTGACAAAATCCAGCATCCCTTTATGATCAAAACCCTCAGCAAAATGGGCATAGAAGGGACATACCTTAAGGTAATAAAGCCATCCATGACAAACCACAGCCAACATTATACCAAATGAGGAAAAACTAAAAGCATTCCCCTTGAGAACTGGAGTAAGACAAGGATGCTCACTTTTACCACTTCTATTCAACATAGTACTGGAAGCCCTAGTCAGAGCAATGAACAAGAGAAAGAAATAAAAGGCTTCCAGATTGGTAAAGAGGAAGTCAAACTGTCATCATCTGCTGGTGATATCATTGTACACCTAGAAAACTCTAAAGACTAATTCCAAAAGCTCTTGGAACTGGGAAATGAATTCAGCCAAGTTTCAGGATACAAAATTAACGTACAAAAATCAGTAGTATTGCTATACACCAACAGTAGCCAAGCAGAGAAGCAAATCAAGAACTCAACCCCTTTCACAACAGCTGCAAAAATAAAATTACTTAGGAATATACCTAACCAAGGATGTGAAAGACCTCTACAAGGAAAACTACAAAACACTGCTGAAAGAAATCACAGACGACACAAACAAATGGAAGCATCCCATGCTCATGGATGGGTAGAATCAATATTGTGAAAGTGACCATACTGCCAAAAGCAATTTATAAATTCAATGCAATCCCCATCAAAATACCACCATTATTCCTCACAGAATTAGAAAAAACAATTCTAAAACTTATATGGAATCAAAAAAGGGCCCACATAGCCAAAGCAAGACCAAGCTAACAGAACAAATTGGAGGCATCATACTACTTGATTTCAAACTATACTATAAGATCATAGTCACCAAAACAGGTGGTACTGGTATAAAAAACAGGCACAGAGACCAATGGATCAGAATAGAGAACCTAGAAATAAATCCAAATACTTACAGCCAACTGATCTGTGACAAAGCAAACAGAAACACAAAGTGGGGAAAGGATACCCTTTTCAACAAATGATGCTGGGATAATTGGCTAGACACATGTGATAGAATGAAACTGACTCTCATCTTTCACCCTATACAAAAATCAAGTCAAGATGGATTAAGGACTTAAACCTAAGACCTGAAACTGGAAGATAACATTGGAAAAACACGTCTAGACATTGGCTTAGGCAAGGATTTCATGACCAAGAACCCAAAGCAAATGCAATACAAACAAAGATAAATAGCTGGGACCTAAATAAACTAAAGCACTTTTGCATGCCAAAAGGAACAGTCAGCAGACTAAACAGACAAGCCACAGAGAGAGTGGGAGAAAATCTTCACAATCTATACATCTGACAAAGGACTAATATCCAGAATCTACAACAAACTCAAACAAATTAGCAGAAAAAAACCAAACAATGTCATCAAAAAGTGGGCTAAGGACATGAATAGACAATTCGCAAAAGAAGATATACAAATGGCCAACAAACATGAAACAATGCTCAACATCACTAATAATCAGGGAAATGCAAGTCAAAATCACAATAAGATACCAAAGATGGCCGAATAGGAACAGCTCCAGTCTACAGCTCTCAGCGTGAGTGATGCAGAAGATGGGTGATTTCTGCATTTCCAATTGAGGTGCTGGGTTCATCTCACTGGGGCTTGTCAGACAGGGGTGCAGGACAGTGGGTGCAGCCCACTGAGCATGAGCCGAAGCAGGGTGAGGCATTGCCTCACCCGGAAGTGCGAGGGGTCAGGGAATTCCCTTTCCTAGCCAAGGGAAGCTGTGACAGATGGCACCTGGAAAATCAGGTAACTCCCACCCCAATACTGTGCTTTTCCAATGGTCTTAGCAAATGGCACACCAGGAGATTACATCCTGTGCCCGGATTGGAGGGTCCCACACCCACGGAGCCTCGCTTATTGCTAGCACAGTAGTCTGAGATTGAACTGCAAGGTGGCAGCGAGGCTGGAGGAGGGGTGCCCACCATTGCTGAGGCTTTAGTAGGTAAACAAAGAGGCCGGGAAGCTCAAACTGGGTGGAGCCCACTGCAGCTCAAGGAGGCCTGCTTGCCTCTGTAGACTGTACCTCTGAGGGCAAGAAGTAGCCAAACAAAAGGCAGCAGAAACCTCTGCAGACTTAAATGTCCCTGTCTGACAGCTTTGAAGAGAGTAGCGTTTCTTCCAGCATGGAGTTTCAGATAAAGAACGGACAGACTGCCTCCTCAAGTGGGTCCCTGACCCCCAAGTAGCCTACATGGGAGGCACTCCCTAGTAAGGGCTGTCTGACACCTCACACGGCTGGGTACTCTTCTGAGACGAAGCTTCCAGAGGAATGATCAGGCAGCAACATTTGCTGTTCAGCAATATTTGCTGTTCTGCAGCCTCCGCTACTGATACCCAGGCAAACAGCGTCTGGAGTGGACCTCCAGCAAACTCCAGCAGACTGGCAGCTGAGGGTCCTGACTGTTAGAAGGAAAACTAACAAACAGAAAAGACATCCACACCAAAACCCCATCGGTACATCACCATCATCAAACACCAAAGGTAGATAAAACCACAAAGATGGGGAAAAAACAGAGCAGAAAAGCTGAAAATTCTAAAAATCAGAGTGCCTCTCCCCATCCAAAGGAACACAGCTCCTCGCCTGCAATGGAACAAAGCTGGATGGAGAATGACTTCGACAAGTTGAGAGAAGAAGGCTTCAGACGATCAAACTTCTCCTAGCTAAAGGAGGAAGTTCGAACCCACCATAAAGAAGCTAAAAACCTTGAAAAAGATAAGACGAATGGCTAACTAGAATAACCAGTGTAGAGAAGTCCTTAATGACCTGATGGAGCTGAAAACATGACACGAGAACTACGTGACAAATGCACAAGTTCAGTAGCCAACTCGATCAACGGAAGAAAAGGTATTCATGACTGAATACAAATGAATGAAATGAAGCACGAAGAGAAATTTAGAGAACAGTAAAAAGAAATGAACAAAGCCTCCAAGAAATATGGAACTACGTGAAAAGACCAAATCTACATCTGATTGGTATACCTGAAAGTGACGGGGAGAATGGAACCAAGTTGGAAAACACTCTTCAGGATATTATACAGGAGAACTTCCCCAACCTAGCAAGGCAGGCCAACATTCACATTCAGGAAATACAGAGAACACCACAAAGATGCTCCTCAAGAAGAGCAACTCCAAGACACATAATTGTCAGATTCACCAAAGTTGAAATGAAGGAAAAAATGTTAATGGCAGGTAGATAGAAAGGTTGGGTTACCCACAAAGGGAAGCCCATCAGACTAACAGTGGATCTCTCAGCAGAAATCCTACAAGCAAGAAGAGAGTGGGGGCCAATATTCAACATTCTTAAATAAAAGAATTTTCAACCTGGAATTTCATATCCAGCCAAACTAAGTTTCATAAGTGAAGGAGAAATGACATCCTTTACAGACAAGCAAATGCTGAGTGATTTTGTCACCACCAGGCCTACCGTACAAGAGCTCATGAAGGAAGCACTAAACATGGAAAGGAACAACCGGTACCAGTCACTCCAGAAACATGCCAAATTGTAGAGACCATAAATGCTAGGAAGAAACCACATCAACTAGTGAGCAAAATAACCAGCTAACATCATAATGACAGGATCAAAGTGACTGCGTAATAATCAATTTTTTTCTTATAAAACATCACTCGAACAAAGTTGTTTGTGCAGCTGGGTGTGAACAGCATAGAGAATGCTGAGCCTTCATAAAAGTCATGAGTTGTGGACTGCCTCGTTTAACCCAGTAAGATTGCAAACCGTTACTTGTAGGCAGAGACTGTTTTTTACTCGTCTTTGTATTTTTTGCAATGCCATGAATATATAAGCTCAATAAAGTTCTTGAGAAATGCAAAAAAAAAAAAAAAAAAAAATTCACACATAACAATATTAACCTTAAAGGTAAATGGCTAAATGCTCCAATAAAAAGACACAGACTGGCAAATTGGATACAGGTCAACAGCCATCAGTGTGCTGTACTCAGGAGACCCATCTCATGTGCACAGAAAAACATAAGCTCAAAATAAAAGAATGGAGGAAGATCTAGCAAGTAAAGGAAAACAAAAAAGGCAGGGATTGCAATTCTAGTCTCTGATAAAACAGACTTAAACCATTAAAGATCAAAAGAGAAAAAGAAGGCCATTACATAAAGGTAAAGGGATCAATTCAACAAGAAGAGCTAACTATCTAAATATATATGCACCCAATACAGGAGAATCCAGATTCATAAAGCAAGTCCTTAGAGACTACAAAGAGACTTAGACTCCCACACAATAATAATGGGAGAATTTAACAGCCCACTCTCAACATTAGACAGATCAGTGAGACAGAAAGTTAACAAAGATATCCAGGAATTGAACTCAGCTCTGCACCAAGCAGACTTAACAGACATCTACAGAACTCTCCACCCCAAATCAACAGAATATACATTCTTCTCAGCACCACATCGCACTTATTCCAAAATTGACCACATAGATGGAAGTAAAGCACTCCTCAGCAAATGTACAAGAACAGAAATTATAACAAACTGTCTCTCAGATCCCAGTGCAATCAAACTAGAACTCAGGATTAAGAAACTCACTCAAAATCATTCAACTACATGGAAACTGAACAACCTGCTCCAGAATGACTACTGGGTACATAATAAAATGAAGCCAGAAATAAAGATGTTCTTTGAAAGCAATGAGAACAAAGACACAACACACCAGAATCTCTGGGACAACATTTAAAGCAGTGTGTAGAGGGAGATTTATAGCACTAAATGCCCACAAGAGAAAGCAGGAAAGATCTAAAATTGATACCCTAACATCAAATTAAAATAACTAGAGAAACAAGAGCAAACACATTCAAAAACTAGCAGAAGGCAAGAAAAACTAAGATCAGAGCAGAACTGAAGGAGATAGAGACACAAAAAATCTCTTCAAAAAAATCAAAGAATCAAGGAGCTCGTTTTTTGAAAAGATCAACAAAATTGATAGACCGCTAGCAAGACTAATAAAGAAGAAAAGAGAGTAGAAGCAAATAGACACAATAAAAAATGATAAAGGGAATATCACCACCGATCTCACAGAAATTCAAACTACCATCAGAGAATACTAAAAACACCTCTATGCAAATAAACTAGAAAAATCTAGAAGAAATGGATAAATTCCTGGACACATACACCCTCCCAAGACTAAGGCAGGAAGAAGTCGAATCCCTGAATAGACCATTAACAGGCTCTGAAGTTGAGGCAATAATTAGTAGCCTATCAACCAAAAAAAGTCTAGAACCAGAAAGATTCACAGCCGATTTCTAACAGAGGTACAAGGAGGAGCTGGCACCATTCCTTCTGAAACTATTCCAATCAATAGAAAAACAGGGAATCCTCCCTAACTCATTTTATGAGGCCAACATCATCCTGATACCAAAGCCTGGCAGAGACACAACAAAAAAAGAGAATTTTAGACCAATACCCCTGATGAACATCGATGCAAAAATCCTCAATAAAATACTGGCAAACTGAGTCCAGCAGCACATCAAAAAGTTTATCCACCATGATCAAGTGGGCTTCATCCCAGGGATGCAAGGCTGATTCAACATATGCAAATCAAGAAACGTAATCCAGCATATAAACAGAACCAAAGACAAAAACCACGTGATTATCTCAATAGATACAGAAAAGGCCTTTGACAAAATTCAACAGCCTTCATGCTAAAAACTCTCAATAAACTAGGTATTAATGGAACAATCTCCAAATAATAGAGCTATTTATGACAAACCCACAGCCAATATCATACTGAATGGGCAAAAACTGGAAAAATTCCCTTTGAAAACTGGCAAAAGACAGGGATGCCCTCTCTCCCACTCCTATTCAACATAGTGTTGGAAGTTCTGGCTAGGGCAATCAGGCAAGAGAAAGAAATCAAGGGTATTCAGTTAGGAAAAGAAGAAGTCAAATTGTCCCTGTTTGCAGATGACATGATTTATATTTAGAAAACCCCATTGTCTCAGCCCAAAATCTCCTTAAGCTGATAAGCAACTTCAGCAAAGTCTCAGGATAAAAAATTAATGTGCAAAAATCACAAGCATTCTTATACACCAGTAACAGAAAACAGAGAACCAAATCATGAATGAACTTCCATTCACAATGCTTCAAAGAGAATAATATACCTAGGAATCCAACTGACAAGGGATGTAAAGGATCTCTTCAAGGAGAACTACAAACCACTGCTCAGTGAAATAAAAGAGGATACAAACAAATGGAAGAACATATCATGCTCATGGATAGGAAGAATCAATATCGTGAAAATGGCCATACTGCCAAAGGTAATTTATAGATTCAATGCCATCCATATCAAGCTACCAATGACTTTCTTCACAGAATTGGAAAAAACTACTTTAAAGTTCATATGGAACCAAAAAAGAGTCCGCATTGCCAAGTCAATCCTAAGCCAAAAGAACAAAACTGAAGGCATCACGCTACCTGACTTCAAACTATACTACAAGATTACAGTAACCAAAACAGCATGGTACTGGTACCAAAACAGAGAAATAGACCAATGGAACAGAACAGAGTCCTCAGAAATAATACCACACATCTACAACCATCTGATCTTTGACAAACCTGAGAGAAACAAGAAATGGAGAATGGATTCCCTATTTAATAAATGGTTGGGAAAACTGGCTAGCCATATGTAGAAAGCTGAAACTGGATCCCTTCCTTACACCTTATACAAAAATTAACTCAAGATGGATTAAAGACTTAAACCTTAAGACCTAAAACCATAAAAACCTAGAAGAAAACCTAGGTAATACCTTCAGGACATAGGCATGGGCAAGGACTTCATGTCTAAAACACCAAAAGCAATGTCAACAAAAGCAAAATTGACAAATAGGATCTAATGAAACTAAAGAGCTTCTGCACAGCAAAAGAAACTATCAGAGTGAACAGACAACCTACAGAATGGGAGAAAATTTTTGCAATGTATTCATCTGACAAAGGGCTAATATGCAGAATGTACAAAGAACTAAACAAATTTACAAGAAAATAAACAAATAGCCCCATCAAAAAGTGGGCAAAGGATATGAACAGACACTTCTCAAAAGAAGACATGATGTAGCTAACAGATACATGAAAAAATGCTCATCATCACTGGCCATCAGAGAAATGCAAATCAAAACCACAATGAGATACCATCTCATACCAGTTAGAATCGCGATCATTAAAAAGTCAGGAAACAACAGGTGCTGGAGAGGATGTGGAGAAATAGGAACACTTTTACACTGTTGGTGGGACTATCAACTAGTTGAACCATTGTGGAAGACAGTGTGGCAATTCCTCAAGGATCTAGAACTAGAAATACCATTTGACCCAGCCATCCCATTACTGGGTATATATCCAAAGGGTTATAAATCATGCTGCTCTAAAGACACATGCATACATATGTTTACTGTGGCACTATTCACAATACAAAGACTTGGAATCGACCCAAATGTCCATCAATGACAGACTGGATTAAGAAAACGTGGCACATATACACCATGGAATACTATGCAGCCACAAAAAAGGATGAGTTCTTTTCCTTTGTAGGGACATGGATGCACCTGGAAACCATCATTCTCAGCAAACTATCCCAAGAACAGAAAACCAAACACCGCATGTTCTCACTCATAGGTGGGAACCGAACATTGAGAACACTTGGACACAGGAAGGAGAACATCACACACCGGGGCCTGTCGTGGGGTGGGGGGATGGGGGAGGGATAGCATTAGGAGATATACCTAATGTAAATGATGAGTCAAAGGATGCAGCACACCAACATGGCACATGTATACATATGTAACAAACCTGCCCGTTTTGCACATGTACCCTAGAATTTAAAGTATAATAAAAAAGAAAAAAAGTATAAAAAATTAGAATTAGGCTTCAATAAGGGAGTTTAACTGTGTATTTATTTATGTAAATGAGAATTCATGGTTTCCTGTTTTATTCAGTGGGTCACACTTGCTAGCATCCCTTTCACAGGACCTGGTTTTGGTAGGGGGTAGGAATGAGCAGGAAGCAGCCCTCATCCCTTAATGTGCAGGGTTACATTTCTTAGAACTGGGCTCCTCTGTCCCCTCTCAGACACATACAACCAGATAAGCTATGCTTCCTGAGATCCTGCCACACACACACCAACCAGCAGTTAATGAGCCCAGGCCAAATCAGTTAAGATAATTTCTAATATAATTGGGTTAGCATGCTGGACACTGTGCCAAGCATTTTACATGCACTCATCCGTTTAATTCTCAAGGTAACCTATTTAGGTTGGAGCTATTATTAACTCTCATTTACAAATGAGGGAACGGAGACACAGAAAGGTTGAGGCATTTTCCGAAAGGCACATAGCTGGTAGAAGAAACTGGATTTTCAAATTTCAGAGTTCTGCTGTTCATACTATATAGCTTTAAATTCTTAACTGATTTTTTAAAAAAATGTTGGGGTCAATGTTAAACTACCTGTGTAATCTCAACACACACACACACACACATACACACACACACACACACACACACACACACACCTGCTCTACCTCCTGCCATGCCTAATCTATTATCCTATTATCCTATCATTTCACTGGGTTTCAGGGGGACTCCTAAAGCTTCCAAGCTTATTCCCACCTCAGGTCCTTCGAACTTCTTGGTTCCTATGCCTGGAGTGCTCTTTCCCCAGACCTTTGCATAACTGAATCTTTATCTTTTAGGTCTCTACTCAAACATTACCTCTCAAAGAGCCTTTGCTGACAAGCCAAATTTAAATAGAGCACCTACCAGTCCACATAGCTAGGTCCTGGAGTCACTCTGTTATGCTCTTCCTCTGGTTTACTATTAATCATTGCATTTATTCCCAACTGACTTACTATAATGATTTTAAAAAATATTTTTTCTTACCCACACTACAGTATAATGATTTATTTAGTGTTCATTTCCTCCCACTAAAATGTAAAACCCATGAGAACAGGAATTTTTGTCTGTTTTTGTTGCTGCATTGTCTGTTTCTGTTGCTGGGACAGTGCCTGGCATGTATTTCCTTTCTAAATTTCTTTTTCTTTCTTTCTTTCTTTTTTTCTTTTCTTTTTTTTCATTTTTTTTCATTTTTTTATTTTATTTTTATTTTATTATACTTTAAGTTCTAGGGTACATGTGCATACGTTTATATCATGTATAACTCCCCAATGCAATCCCTCCCTCCTCCCCCCTCCCCCCTCCCCCCTCCCCATGATAGGCCCCAGTGTGTGATGTTCCCCTTCCCGAGTCCAAGTGATCTCATTGTTCAGTTCCCACCTATGAGTGAGAACATGCGGTGTTTGGTTTTCTCTTCTTGTGATAGTTTGCTAAGAATGATGGTTTCCAGCTGCATCCATGTCCCTACAAAGGACGCAAACTCATCCTTTTTGATGGCTGCATAGTATTCCATGGTGTATATGTGCCACATTTTCTTAATCCAGTCTGTCACAGATGGACATTTGGGTTGATTCCAAGTCTTTGCTATTGTGAATAGTGCCGCAATAACATACGTGCATGTGTCTTTGTAGTAGAGTAATTTATAATCCTTTGGGTATATACCCAGTAGTGGGATGGCTGGGTCATATGGTACATCTAGTTCTAGATCCTTGAGGAATGCCATACTGTTTTCCATAATGGTTGAACTAGTTTACAATCCCACCAACAGTGTAAAAGTGTTCCTATTTCTCCACATCCTCTCCAACACCTGTTGTTTCCTGACTTCTTAATGATTGCCATTCTAACTGGTGTGAGATGGTATCTCATTGTGGTTTTGATTTGCATTTCTCTGATGGCAGTGATGATGAGCATTTTTTCATGTGTCTGTTGGCTGTATGATGTCTTCTTTTGAGAAATGTCTGTTCATATCCTTTCCCACTTTTTGATGGGGTTGTTTGTTTTTTTCTTGTATATTGTTTGAGTTCTTTGTAGATTCTGGATATTAGCCCTTTGTCAGATGAGTAGGTTGCAAAAATTTTCTCCCATTCTGTAGGTTGCCTGTTCACTCTGATGGTAGTTTCTTTAGCTGTGCAAAAGCTCTTTAGTTTAATGAGATCCCATTTGTCAATTTTGGCTTTTGCTGCCGTTGCTTTTGGTGTTTTAGACATGAAGTCCTTGCCCATGCCTATGTCCTGAATGGTACTACCTAGATTTTCTTCTAGGGTTTTTATGGTATTAGGTCTAACATTTAAGTCTCTAATCCATCTTGAATTAATTTTCGTATAAGGGGTAAGGAAAGGATCCAGTTTCAGCTTTCTACTTATGGCTAGCCAATTTTCCCAGCACCATTTATTAAATAGGAATCCTTTCCCCATTTCTTGTTCTCTCAGGTTTGTCAAAGATCAGATGGCTGTAGATGTGTGGTATTATTTCTGAGGACTCTGTTCTGTTCCATTGGTCTATATCTCTGTTGTGGTACCAGTACCATGTTTTTGGTTACTGTAGCCTTGTAGTATAGTTTGAAGTCAGGTAGCGTGACGCCTCCAGCTTTGTCCTTTTGACTTAGGATTGTCTTGGCAATGTGGGCTCTTTTTTGGTTCCATATGAACTTTAAAGCAGTTTTTTCCAATTCTGTGAAGAAAGTCATGGTAGCTTGATGGGGATGGCATTGAATCTATAAATAACTTGGGCAGTATGGCCATTTTACGATATTGATTCTTCCTATCCATGAGCATGGTATGTTCTTCCTTTGTTTGTGTCCTCTTTGATTTCACTGAGCAGTGGTTTGTAGTTCTCCTTGAAGAGGTCCTTTACATCCCTTGTAAGCTGGATTCCTAGGTATTTTATTCTCTTTGAAGCAATTGTGAATGGAAGTTCATTCCTGATTTGGCTCTCTGCTTGTCTGTTACTGGTGTATAAGAATGCTTGTGATTTTTGCACATTAATTTTGTATCCTGAGACTTTGCTGAAGTTGCTTATCAGCTTAAGGAGATTTTGGGCTGAGACGATGGGGTTTTCTAAATATACAATCATGTCATCTGCAAACAGGGACAATTTGACTTCTTCTTTTCCTAACTGGATACCCTTGATTTCTTTCTCTTGCCTGATTGCCCTAGCCAGAACTTCCAACACTATGTTGAATAGGAGTGGTGAGAGAGGGCATCCCTGTCTTGTGCCAGTTTTCAAAGGGAATTTTTCCAGTTTTTGCCCATTCAGTATGATATTAGCTGTGGGTTTGTCATAAATAGCTCTTATTATTTTGAGGTACGTTCCATCAATACCGAATTTATTGAGCGTTTTTAGCATAAGGGCTGTTGAATTTTGTCAAAAGCCTTTTCTGCATCTATTGAGATAATCATGTGTTCTTGTCTTTGGTTCTGTTTATATGCTGGATTACGTTTATTGATTTGCGAATGTTGAACCAGCCTTGCATCCCAGGGATGAAGCCCACTTGATCATGGTGGATAAGCTTTTTGATGTGCTGCTGAATCCGGTTTGCCAGTATTTTATTGAGAATTTTTGCATCGATGTTCATCAGGGATTTTGGTCTAAAATTCTCTTTTTTGTTGTGTCTCTGCCAGGCTTTGGTATCAGGATGATGTTGGCCTCATAAAATGAGTTAGGGAGGATTCCCTCTTTTTCTATTGATTGGAATAGTTTCAGAAGGAATGGTACCAGCTCCTCCTTGTACCTCTGGTAGAATTCAGCTGTGAATCCATCTGGTCCTGGACTTTTTTTGGTGGGTAGGCTATTATGTTTGCCTCAATTTCAGAGCCTGCTATTGGTCTATTCAGGGATTCAACTTCTTCCTGTTTAGTCTTGGAAGAGTGTAAGTGTCCAGGAAATTATCCATTTCTTCTAGATTTTCTAGTTGATTTGCGTAGAGGCATTTATAGTATTCTCTGATGGTGTTTGTATTTCTGTGGGGTCGGTGGTGATATCCCCTTTATCATTTTTTATTGCGTCTATTTGATTCCTCTCTCTTTTCTTCTTTATTAGTCTAGCTAGCAGTCTGTCAATTTTGTTGATCTTTTCAAAAAACCAACTCCTGGATTCATTGATTTTTTGGAGGGTTTTTTGTGTCTCTATCTCCTTCAGTTCTGCTCTGATCTTAGTTATTTCTTGCCTTCTGCTAGCTTTTGAATGTGTTTGCTCTTGCCTCTCTAGTTCTTTTAATTGTGATGTTAGAGTGTCAATTTTAGATCTTTCCTGCTTTCTCTTGTGGGCATTTAGTGCTATAAATTTCCCTCTACACACTGCTTTAAATGTGTCCCAGAGATTCTGGTATGTTGTATCTTTGTTCTCATTGGTTTCAAAGAACATCTTTATTTCTGCTTTCATTTCGTTATGTACCCAGTAGTCATTCAGGAGCAGGTTGTTCAGTTTCCATGTAGTTGAGTGTTTTGATTGTTTCTTAGTCCTGAGTTCTAGTTTGATTGCACTGTGGTCTGAGAGACAGTTTGTTATAATTTCTGTTCTTGTACATTTGCTGAGGAGTGCTTTACTTCCAATTATGTGGTCAATTTTGGAATAAGTGCGATGTGGTGCTGAGAAGAATGTATATTCTGTTGATTTGGGGTGGAGAGTTCTATAGATGTCTATTAGGTCCGCTTGGTGCAGAGATGAGTTCAATTCCTGGATATCCTTGTTAACTTTCTGTCTCGTTGATCTGTCTAATGTTGACAGTGGAGTGTTGAAGTCTCCCATTATTATTGTATGGGAGTCTAAGTCTCTTTGTAGGTCTCTAAGGACTTGCTTTATGAATCTGGGTGCTCCTGTATTGGGTGCATATATATTTAGGAGAGTTAGCTCTTCCTGTTGAATTGATCCCTTTACCATTATGTAATGGCCTTCTTTGTCTCTTTTGATCTTTGATGGTTTAAAGTCTGTTTTATCAGAGACTAGGATTGCAACCCCTGCTTTTTTTTTTTTCTCCATTTGCTTGGTAGATCTTCCTCCATCCCTTTTTTGAGCCTATGTATGTCTCTGTGTGAGATGGGTCTCCTGAATACAGCAGACTGATGGGTCTTGACTCTTTATCCAGTTTGCCAGTCTGTGTCTTTTAATTGGAGCATTTAGTCCATTACATTTAAGGTTAATATTGTTATGTGTGAACTTGATCCTGTCATTATGATATTAACTGGTTATTTTGCTCGTTAGTTGATGCAGTTTCTTCCTAGCCTCATGGTCTTTACATTTTGGCATGTTTTTGCAATGGCTGGTACCGTTGTTCCTTTCCATGTTTAGGGCTTCCTTCAGGGTCTCTTGTAAGGCAGGCCTGGTGGTGACAAAATCTCTAAGCATTTGCTTATCTGTAAAGGATTTTATTTCTCCTTCACTGATGAAACTTAGTTTGGCTGGATATGAAATTCTGGTTGAAAATTCTTTTCTTTAAGAACGTTGAATATTGGCCCCCACTCTCTTCTGGCTTGTAGAGTTTCTGCCGAGAGATCTGCTGTTAGTCTGATGGGCTTCCCTTTGTGGGTAACCCGACCTTTCTCTCTGGCTGCCCTTAAGATTTTTTCCTTCATTTCAACTTTGGTGAATCTGGCAATTATGTGTCTTGGAGTTGCTCTTCTGGAGGAGTATCTTTGTGGCGTTCTCTGTATTTCCTGAATTTGAATGTTGGCCTGCCCTACTAGGTTGGGGAAGTTCTCCTGGATGATATCCTGAAGAGTGTTTTCCAACTTGGTTCCATTTTCCCCCCACTTTCAGGCACCCCAATCAGACGTAGATTTGGTCTTTTTACATAATCCCATACTTCTTGCAGGCTTTGTTCATTTCTTTTTCTTCTTTTTTTTTCTTTTGGTTTCTCTTCTCTCTTCATTTCATTCATTTGATCCTCAATCGCTGATACTCTTTCTTCCAGTTGATCGAGTCGGTTACTGAAGCTTGTGCATTTGTCACGTATTTCTCGTGTCATGGTTTTCATCTCTGTCATTTCGTTTATGATCTTCTCTGCATTAATTAGTCTAGCTGTCAATTCTTCCACTCTTTTTTCAAGATTTTTAGTTTCTTTGCGCTGGGTACGTAATTCCTCCTTTAGCTCTGAGAAGTTTGATGGACTGAAGCCTTCTTCTCTCATCTCGTCAAAGTCATTCTCTGACCAGCTTTGATCCGTTGCTGGCGATGGGCTGCGCTCCTTTGCAGGGGGAGATGCTCTTATGTTTTGAATTTCCAGCTTTTCTGCCCTGCTTCTTCCCCATCTTTGTGTTTTTATCTGTCTCTGGTCTTTGATGATGGTGACGTACTGATGGGGTTTTGGTATAGGTGTCCTTCCTGTTTGATAGTTTTCCGTCTGACAGTCAGAAGGACTGTCTGTTGGTCTGTTGGAGATTGCTTGAGGTCCACTCCAGACCCTGTTTGCCTGGGTATCAGCAGCAGAGGTTGCAGAAGAGAATATTGCTGAACAGCGAGTGTACCTGTCTGATTCTTCCTTTGGAAGTTTCCTCTCAGGGGTGACTCCACCCTGTGAGGTGTGGGGTGTCAGACTGCCCCTAGTGGGGGATGTCTCCCAGCTAGGCTACTCAGGGGTCAGGGACCCACCTGAGCAGGCAGTCTGTCCGTTCTCATCTCAACCTCCGTGTTAGGAGATCCACGCTCTCCCCAAAGCTGTCAGACAGAGTCGTACGCGTCTGCACCGGCCCCGCTGCTTCCCCTATTGGACTGCAGCTGTGCGCTGTCCGCAGAGGTAGAGTCTACAGAGACAGGCAGGCTTCCTTGAGCTGCTGTGAGCTCCACCCAGTTCGAGCTTCCCAGCGGCTTTGTTACCTACTTAAGCCTCAGCAATGGCGGGCGCCCCTCCCCCAGCCTCGCTGCTGCCTTGCGATATATCGCGGCAGACTGCTGTGTTAGCAGTGAGGGAGGCTCCGTGGGCGTGGGACCCTCCCGGCCAGGTGTGGGATATATTCTCCTGGTGTGCTGTTTCCTTAAAGCGCAGTATTGGGGTGGGAGTTACCCAATTTTCCAGGTGTTGTGTGTCTCAGTTCCCCTGGCTAGGAAAACGGATTTCCTTCCCCCTTGCGCTTCCAGGTGAGGTGATGCCTCGCCCTGCTTCAGCTCACGCTGGTCAGGCTGCGCAGCTGACCAGCACCGATTGTCCGGCACTTCCTAGAGAGATGACCCCAGTACCTCAGTTGAAAATGCAGAAATCACCGGTCTTCTGTGTCGCTCGCGCTGGGAGTTGGAGACTGGAGCTGTTCCTATTCAGCCATCTTGCTCCGCCCCCCTCTTTTTTTTTTAAGAGATGGTCTCACTCTGTCGCCCAGGCTGGAGTGCAGGGGTGCAATCACAGCTTGCTTGCAGTCTTGGCCTCCACAGGCTCAGGTGATCTTCCCATCTCAGCCTCCCAAGCAGCTTGGACTACAGGCATGTGCCACCATGCCTGGCTAATTTTTGTAATTTGTGAGATGGAGTTTCGCCATGTTGCCCCGGCCTCGCACTCCTGGGCTCGACAGATCCACCTCCCTTGGCCCCAAAGTGCTAGGATTACAGATGTGAGACACCACTCCTGGCCCCTTTTAAAATTTTTATTGGAAACAATTTTAAACTTACAGAGGGAAAACTGCAAGATAAATACAACCACTCCTATGTATTCTTCACCCAGAGAGTACATTCAAGTTTCACCAACTATTGCAATATTGGCAAAAGGGCAAAACATTAAGATTTGTCTGATGCTTCCTCATGATTAGATGCAGGTTAAGCATGTTTGGCAGGAATACTGTGAAAGTGATGTTGTACTCTTCACAGTGCATCATATCAGGAAGTACATATGTCAATATGTCCAATTGTTGATAATGTTATGGTTGATTTCTTGATGGTATCTGCCAGAGTTTCCACTGTAAATTTATTCTTTTACCTTTGTAATTATAGTTTGTAGAAAGATACTTTGAAGCTATGCAAACATTAATTTATCATCCCGCTTTCACCCCTAGTTTTAGCAATTATTGATGTTTCTGCCTGAATTAACTATTACTATGATGGTTGCAATATAAATATTTTCTAATGATACTATTTCTTCTATACTACTTCGTTGTCCTTAGAGTAGCAAGGAAGAGCTTTCTCTTCTTTCCATTTATTTATTGGTTATTAATTATACAAATGTGGATTCATTATTTCCCATTTTATTCAGTGGATTATATTAATACTATTAATTATTTTGAATCCCATATTATCCCAGATATGGCTAGTGAGAGCACCTTCAAATTTACTTCAGGGTCCTTTTGTCATAGCTTACAGTTATTTGAGTCCCTTCTTACTTTCTGTCAGAGCAAGATGTTCTAGGCTTTATTGTTATATTGTTGCTGCATAGCAAATTAATTAACACAAAATTAGCAGCTTAAAATACTACACACTTATTATCTCACAATTTCTAATAGGTCAGGATTCCATGAACAGTTTATCTGAGTGCTCTACTTAGGATTTAGCAAGGTCGAAATCAAGATGTCAGCCAACCTGCCATATCATCTGGAGGCATGATTGGAGAAGAATCCACTTCCAAGCTTGCTAAGATCACAGGCAGACTTTGTTTTCTTGTGTCAGTAGGACTGAGGGCCCTGGTTTCTTGCTGGCTCTTGGCTGTTAGCAACGAGAGGCCACCTGTAGTTCCTAAAAGCCACCTGCAGAGACTACCTGATTACCTTGTCACACAGGCTTTTCCAACATGGCCACTTATTTCATCAAGCCAAGAAAAGTCTCTAGAGTCTCCATCCTAGCAAGAAAGAGTTTTATATAATATAACCTAATGATGGGAGTGACATCCCATCACTGTTGTCATATTCTATTGGTTATAAACAAGTTATGGGTCCTGATTGCACTAAAAATAAGGGTGAATTACTCAAAGGTATAATTGTGGTGGACAGACTCAAACTCTTAAGCACCTCCGCCATGATACCAGTAGGCAGGTTCATCTTATATTTTTCCCAGCACTAGTTTTAGAAAGCTATTTCTCCAATGATCCTTGGTTCCTTTTAGTGAAGAATGGTATTGAGACGTCAAGGTCTGGGCACTGGATACATTCATTGCTACTATGGTGTTGCTGTTCCCAGATTCCTGCCAGATAGAACTAGAAAATAGATAGATGATACATAGGTAGATAGATTAAATAGATAGATATATAGATAGATAATTTGTAGATATGTGTGTATTCTGTATACACATATATTCATATTTATATTTAGTTTATATCTATATTTCATATATAGAAAACCATGCATTCACACTGTTTCCAATTCCTATATATTATACTAGGGTTAATTCTAGTTTTGACCCTTTCCATATTTTAACTCCCTTCTCTGACTGTGAGAAACCTGGATTTTATTATCCTCAAATATTTATTTTCCTATTTATTGAACCCCCTTGTATGTAACCAATCTCCTGAGCCAAGTGGGCTGCCATCCTGCTTTGCTTCCTCCCTCAATCAGGCCCCAATCATCCAGGGCCACCACTCTGTTATTTTTTTGCTTAGGTCACAAAGCCTGCCAAGCTGCCAGCCCACTCTGCAGCTTTCACTCCGGCCCTGATCCCCAATGCACCACTGCCAATCTCTTAATATTTCTTGAATAAGTAAATAAATAAGTGAATGAATGAATGAAGCACATTCTCTTTGCTACCTCAGCTATACAACTGCCAACTCCATTCAATTCTAGCTCTGCTAATAAAAACTCCTTGTCTCCATATGTGTAGTCTAGTTTAGGTCCCATCATTCCCAGCGGAGGTTACAGTTCACCTGCCACTTTTCCCCCTCTTATCCATCCTATCTACCAAATCAAGTATGAATTCTAGCTCTAAGCATATCCCACTCCTCTACCCCAGAATATTCAGTGACTCACCAAGGCTCACTGGAGAAAGGTGGAGCCCCAGATCATCGTGTTAAACCTTTCTAGACCTGGCACTCTTGGCATCCTTTTCCACCTTTCCTATGCTCAGATTAGACTGGTTAACACATCAAAAATAGAAGCCATCAGAAGAAAACTCCCACAATTTCTCACCATATCTGCCCACCTACTCAAACATATGCCAGTCCTATTACTGTGGATTACAGGTTGCTGCTCCTAAGGCCAACTTTTCTACTTGGACAGCTGATCCCACCCCTTTTACTTAATCAACGCATCACTCCAGCAATTCTCCCATCTCTCCTTTATTACATTTAGCAATATATAAAAATACTAAAACTTCACAAGCAAATGAGGTATGTCTTGGGAATACAAAACTGGTTCAATCAAAAATGTAACCCACCATACGAAACAGATTAAAGAAAAAAGCCCATATTATCATATCAGTTGATGCAGAGAATCAACTGGAAAACTTCAACACTCATTCATGACTTTAAATAAAACACTCAACAAATAGGAATAGAAAGGGATTTATTCAACTTGATAAAAAGTATCTATGGTCTGGGCGCTCTGGCTCATGCCTGTAATCTCAGCACTTTGGAAGGCCGAGGTGGGCAGATCACTTAAGGTCAACAGCTCAACATGGCAAAACCCCAATTCTACTAAAAATACAAAAATTACCTGGGCATGGTGGGCATGCCTGTAATCCTAGCTACTCAAGAGGTTGAGACAGGAGAATCGCTTTAACCAGGGAAGTAGAGGTTGCAGTGAGCCAAGATTGCGTCACTGCACTCCAGCCTCGGTGACAGAGTGAGTGAGACTCTGTTTCAAAAAGAAAAAAAAAAGAAGTAGACATGGAAGAAAATCTTTATGGCATGGGCATAAGCAAAGAGTTATTAGATATAGAAGCACAATCTAAATAAGATATAATTGATAAATTGGAATTCCTCAAATTTTAAAACCTTTGCTCTTAGAAAGTCAGTGCTGAAAGAAGGAAAAGATGAACTACCAAGTGAGAAATAATATTTGCAAATCACATATTCAACAAAAAACTTGTAGGTAGAATCCACAAAAATCAATAATAAGAAAACAAATAACCCAATTTAAATATGGGCAAAAGACCCTAGCAGACACTTGACCAAAAAGGATATAGTGGGACTACTAAGCACATGAAAAGATATTCACCATAATTAGCCATTATGGAAATAAAAGCTAAACGTACAATAAGTACATATAAGTGGAATCATGAAACATTTGTCTTCCTTACTGGTTTATTTCATTTAGTATAATGTCCTCAGGATTTATACATGTTGCATAGAGCAGAATTTCCTTCTTTTGAAAGGCCACATAGTATTCCATTGTAGGTGTATCTTTATTTATCTGACAATTGACATGTAGCTTGTTTCCACATCTCGGCTACTGTGAATTGTGCTGCTATGATCAAAGGAATGCTACTATCTCCTCCAGAGACTGGGCCCTGGGTTGCATGGGCCGTGAGGCAGGGTGAGGTTGTGAGTGACGGTCAGACTTCCAGGACCTGAGAGCTGAGGCCTGGAATGGGTCTATCAGGCTGGGTTTGATGTAGGAGGCAGAGAGAAGCTGGATGTTGGATTTGGAGAGGAGTGTGGGGTAGGTGGAAGGGTGTTGTAGGCAGGAGCAGCAGGTGGTGGTAGGGGTTAGACTTCTCACCCTCCCTGGATAGCACCGCATTTACTGCCCTTTCCTTAGCTTTTCCGTCTGGTAATCCCTCTGTGCTTCCCCCCCACTTCTACAGGTGAGAATGGCTCACTCTCATCCACCAGAATTAAGAGGGAAGAAACTTGTATACATATCATCTGCTACTCGTCACTCTGAGGCCAGTCTGCCTTCTCCAGTTCAGTCATCATGGAAGACTTCATGGTCAAACACCATGTGGCCATAAAGGACATCACTGGAGATGAGAAGGTGAGGTGCTCTAGAGAAGCAGAAAAAGCACGGACTGTGAAGTTGATAGTTATTCTTGTACTTCCTAGCTATATAAAGTGTAAACAAGTTCCCTAATACTTTAGGATATCTAGAATTCTATTCACAAGTGATTGGTACAGAAAACATGAAAAGAAAACAAATATAGCCATATTAGAATTATAAAAGATGAAATTTAAACTTAAATTCACTAAATAGGATAAAGAAGGTCATCAATAATAGTTCAACATATTTTATGAAGTAGTCATAAACAATATAAGAGCTGAATACCTACCACCAAAACTACCAGAATGCTAAATAGAAACATACTATAGAAGTGGGGCCAAGGTGGCTGACTAGAAGCAGTGGAGATGGGCGGCTCACATCAAAAAGAACCATAGCAGCATGTGAATCATGCACTGGCAACTGAGGTATTCAGGTTCTGTCATCAGAACTGAGTAGGTGGCTGGTGTGACCCACGGAGAGGAAGGAAGAGCAGTATGGTGCAGCAGCCCACCTGAGAGCCACACAGGGCAGGGAGCCCCTACCCCCCAGAAAAGAGAGGTGCCTCCTTAAGTGACATCTCCAGGTGTGGGAGTGAATCAGATGAATAGGGCCTGAAAAGAACCCCAAGCAAACTACAGCAGATCTTTAGAAAAGGACCTGGCCATTGAAAGAAAAACAAACAGAAAGCAACAACTACAGCATCAACAAAAAATGTCCCCACAGAAATCTCACCCAAGGGTCAGCAGACTCAAAGATCGAAACTAGACAAACTCATGAAGATGAGAAAGAATCAACAACAACAACAACAAAAAACACTGAAAACCCAAAAGGCCAAAGGGTCTTTTCTCCTCCAAATGATCGCAGCACCTCTCCAGCAAGGGTGCAGAGCTGGATAGAGGATGACATGGATGAATTGACAGAAGTAAGTTTCAGAAGGTAGGTAATAACAAACTCCACTGAGCTAAAAAAGCATGTTTTAACCCAACGCAAAGAAGGTAAGAACCTTGATAAAAGGTTACAGGAGCTGCTACTAGAATAAACAGTTCAAAGAGAAACATAAATGACCTGATGGAGCTAAAAAACACAGCACAGGAACTTTGTGAAGCATACACAAGTATCAATAGCTGAATTGATCAAGCAGAAGAAAGATATCACAGTTTGAAGACCATCTTGCTGAAATGAGGCATGGAGACAAGATTTGAGAAAAAATAACAAAAGGGAATGAACAAAACCTCTGAGAAATATGGGAGTATGTAAAAAGACTGAACCTACAATTGATTGGAGTATCTGAAAAAGACAGGGAGAATGGAACCAAGTTGGAAAACATACTTCAGGATTTTATCCAGGACAACTTCCCAAACCCAGAAAGATAGGCCAACATTCAAATTCAGGAAATACACAGAACACCACTAAGATACTCCATGAGAAGACCAACCCCAAGACAGATAATAATCAGATTCTCCAAGGTCAAAATGAAGGAAAAAATGTTAAGGGCAGCCAGAGAGAAAGTACAGGTCACTTACAAAAGGAAGCTGATCAGACTAACAGCAGACCTCTCAGCAGAAACCCTACAAGCCAGAAGAGAGAGGGACAGGCAATATTCAACATTCTTAAAGAAAAGAATTTTCAACCCAGAATTTCATATCCAGCCAAACTAAGCTTCATAAGTGATGGAGAAATAGGATCCCTTTCAGACAAGCAAATGCTGAGGGATTTCATCACCACCAGGCCTGCCTTGCAAGAGCACAATATGGAAAGGAAAAACTGGTACCAGCCACTGCAAAACACACCAAAATATACACTTGATCTTAGCCAAAAGACTGAGAAGCGATAAACACACCAAAACATAAAGACCAATGACACTGTGAAGAAACTGCATCAATTAGTGTGCAAAATAACCAGATAGCATCATGACGACAGGATCAAATTCACACATAACAACATTAACCTTAAATTTAAATGAACTAAGAGCCCCAATTAAAAGACACAGACTGGCAAATTGGATAAAGAGTCAAGACCCACCAATGTGCTGTATTCAGGAGATGTGCAAAGACACACATAGGCTCAAAATAAAGGGATGGAGGAAAATTTACCAAGCAAATGGAAATAAAAAAAGCAGGGGTTGCAATCCTAGTCTCTGACAAAACAAACTTGAAACCAACAAAGATAAAAAAGGGACAGGCATTACATAATGGTAAAGGAGTCAATTCAACAAGAAAAGCTAACTATCCTAAATATATATCCACCCAATACAGGAGCACTCAAATTAATAAAACAGGTTATCAGAGACCTACAAAGAGACTTAGACTCCCACACAGTAATAATGGGAGACTTTAACACCCCACTGTCAATATTAGACAGATCAGCAAGACAGAAAATTAACCAAGATATCCAGGACTTGAACTCAGCTCTGAATCAAGTGGACCTAATAGACATCTGCAGAACTCTCCACACCAAATTAACAGAATATACGTTCTTTCCAGTGCCACATGGCACTTATTCTAAAATCAACCACATAATTGAAAGAAAAACACTCCTCAGAGAATGCAAAAGAACTGAAATAATAACAAACAGTCTCTCAGACCACAGTGCAATCAAATTAGAACTCAGATTAAGAAATTCACTCAAAACCACACAACTACATGAAAATTGAACAACCTGCTTCTGAATGACTCCAGGGTAAATAATGAAATTAATGCAGAAATAACGAAGTTATTTGAAACCATTGAGAACAAAGAGACGCTGGGATGAAGCTAAACAGTGTTAAGAGGGAAATTTATAGCACTAAATGCCCACATCAGAAAGCTCGAAAGATCTCAAATCAAAATCCTAACATCACAACTAAAAGAACTAGAGAAGCAAGAGCAAACAAATCCAAAACTAGCAGAAGACAAGAAATAACTAAGATCAGAGCAGAACTGAAGGAGAGAGAGACATGAAAAACCCTTCAAAAAATCAATGAATCCCGGAGCTGATTTACTGAAAAAATTAACAGAATAGATAGATTGCTAGCTAAGCTAATAAAGAAGAAATGAGAGAAGAATCAAATAGACACAATAGAAAATGATAAAAGGGATATCACCACTGACTCCACAGAAATACAAACTACCATCAGAGAATACTATAAACAACACCTCTACACAAATAAACTAGAAAATAAGGAAGAAATGCATAAATTCCTGGACACAAACATCCTCCCAAGACTAAACCAGGAAGAAGTCTAATCCCAATAACAAGTTATAAAATTGAGGCAGTAATTAGTAGCCTACCAATCAAAAACAAAACAAAACAAAATGAAACAGAAAAACAAAACAAAACAAACAAAAAAACAAAAAACAAAAAGCCCAGGACCAGACCAGACGGATTCATAGCTGAATTCTACCACAGGTACAAAGAGGAGCTTGTACCATTCCTTTTGAAACTATTCCAAACAGTTGAAAAGGAGGGACTCCTCCTTGGCTCATTTTATGAGGCCAACATCATCCTGATACCATAACCTCACAGAGACACAATAAAAAAAGAAAATTTCAGGCCAATATTCTTGATAAACATCAATGTGAAAATTCTCCATAAAATACTGGCAAACCAAATACAGCAGCACATCAAAAAGCTTATCCACCAGGATCAAGTCGGCTTCATCCCTGGGATGCAAGGCTGGTTTAACATTCACAAATCAACAGATGTAATCCATCACATAAACAGAATCAATGACAGAAACCAAATGATTATCTCAATAGATGCAGAAAAGACCTTTGATAAAATTCAACATCCCTTCATGTTAAAAACTGTCAATAAACCACACACTAATGGAACATATCTCGAAACAATAGGAGCTATTTATGATAAACCCACAGCCAATGTCATACCGAATGGGCAAAGGCTGGAAGTATTCCCTTTGAAATCTGGCACAAGACGACGATGCCCTCTCTCAGCACTCCTATTCAACATAGTATTGGAAGTTCTGGCCAGGGCAATTGGGCAAGAGAAAGAAATAAAGGGTATTCAAATAAGAAAAGAGGAAGTCAATTTGTCTCTGTTTGCAGACAACATGATTCTATATTTTTAAAAAACCCATCATGTCAGCCCAAATACTTCTTAAGCTGATAAACAACTTCAGCAAAGTCTCAGGATACAAAATCAATGTGCAAAAGTCACAAGCATTCCTATACACTAACAATAGACAATCAGAGAGCCAAATCATGAATGAACTCCCATTCACAATTGCTACAAAGGGAATAAAATACCTAGGAATATAGCTAAGAAGGCATGTGAAGGACCTTTTCAAGGAGAACTACAAACCACTGCTCAAGGGAATACGAGACAACACAAACAAAAGAAAAATAATTCCATGCTCATGGATAGGAAGAATCAATATCGTGAAAATGGCCATACTGCCCAAAGTAATTTGTAGATTCAATGCTATTCCCATCAAGCTACCATTGACTTTCTTACAGAATTACAAAAAACTACTTTAAATTTCATATGGAACCAAAAAAGAGTCCATGTAGCCGAGGGAATACTAAGCAAAAAGAACAAAGCTGGAGGCATCATGCTATTTGACTTCAAACTATACTCCAAGGCTACAGTAACCAAAACAGCATGGTACTGGTACCAAAACAGACATATAGACCAATGAAACAGAACAGAGACCTCAGAAATAACACCACACATCTACAACCATCTGATCTTCGACAAACCTGGCACAAGCAATGGGGAAAGGATTCCCTATTTAATAAATGGTGTTGGGAAAACTGGCTAGCCATATGCAGAAAACCGAAACTGAACCCGTTTCTTACACTGTATACAAAAATTAACTCAAGGTGCATTAAAGACTTACATGTACAACCCCAAACCATGAAAACCCTAGAAGAAAATCTAGGCAATACCATTCAGGACATAGGCATGGGCAAAGATTTCATGACGAAAACGTCAAAAGCAATGGCAACAAAAGCCAAAATTGACAAAATGGGATCTAATTAAACTAAAGAGCTTCTGCACAGCAAAAGAAACTATCATCAGAGTGAACAGGAAACAGAACGGGAGAAAAATTTTGCAATCTACCTATCTGACAAGGTCTAGTATCCAGAATTTACAAGGAATTTAAACAAATTTACAAGAAAAAAACAGCCTCATCAAAAAATGGGTAAAGAATATGAACAGACACTTCTCAAAGGAAGACTTTTATGTGGCCAACAAACATATGAAAAAAAGCTCCACATAACTGATCATTAGAGAAATGCAAATCAAAACCACAATGAGATACAATCTCATGCTTGTCAGAATGGCAATTATTAAAAGTCAAAAAGCAACAAATGCTGGCGAGGCTGTGGATAAAGAGAAACACCTTTACACTGTTGGTGGGAATGTAAATTAGTTCAACCATTGTGGAAAACAGTGTGGTGATTCCTCAGGGATCTAGAATCAGAAATACCATTTGGCCCGGCAATCATATTACTGCTTATATACCCAAAGGAATAGAAATCATTCTACTATGAAGACACATGCACATGTATGTTTATTGCAGCAATATTTACAACAGCAAATACATGAAACCAACCCAAATGCCCATCAATGATAGACTGGATAAAGAAAATGTGGTACATATACACCATGGAATACCATGCAGCCATAAAAAAGAATGAGATTATGTCCTTTGCAGGGACATGGAAGAAGCTGGAAGTCATCATTCTTAGCAAACTAACACAGGAAGAGAAAATCAAACTTTACATGTTCTCACTCATAAATGGGAGTTGAACAATGAGAACACATGGACACAGGAAGGGGAACAACACACACCAGGGCCTATTGGTGGGTGGGAGGTGAGGGGAAGGAAACTAGATGACTGGTTAATAGGTGCAGAAAACCATCATGGTACACGTACACCTATGTAACAAACCTGCAGGTTCTGCACATGTATCCCAGCACTTAAAGTAAAAAAAAAAGAAAAAAAGAAAGAAAGGAATACTAGCAATTTTAATTCTGATTTCAAAATGGAGCATGTCTAGTAAAAAAATTATTAAGGACACAAAATAATTGACTAAAACGTTTACAAATTGAGTATATATGTGTGTATATGTAATCTACACACACACATATATATACACACACATTTTTCCATAGATCCATAAAACATGCCGTAGAGCAATCATTGAACTTTCATAATCTGTGTCTGCCTTTTGCTTTGTAGTTTGGAGACCCTAAGATTAGTCACGCCTAGATTCATATGTTTGATCCACTAAGTTTTTGAGAAGGGAGATATGTGAAAAAAAATCAGTAGTAAGTTGGTCTAGGTAACACGTAGACATCTGTACATGGATTATTGGAATTAAGCTTATTGGAACACAAAGAAAGAAGAGGTTATTTCTACTTGTGTTGAGAAAGATGGGGAGACAGAAAAGGCTTCATAGAGAAATGGTTACTTGGGTTGAGATAACACACACATGAGACCTAATATCCATCACATCGATAAGGTTCAGGGAAGGATGATTCTGGTCAGAAGAGATGGCATGTGTAGAAGTATGCAACATACATAGGGACATGATACAGCATGGCATAGAGGGAGAAAGCATTTCATCACTCCAAACTAATGAGAGCCTCCCCTTTAGAGTATACTGCCACAAGGTGGCAGTAGGAGTCTTATTCTTGTGTTCTGAGGTATTGGTGTGGCTAACTAGCCAACAGCTAAATCAGGAACGCAATCCCATTCACAATTACCATACACAAAAAATAAAATTCTTAGAAATACAGCTAACCAGGGATGTGAAAGATCTCTAAAATGAGAATTACAAAACACCCTTCAAAGAAATTAGAGATAACACAAACAAATGGAGAAACATTCTATGCTCATGGATAGGAATAAGCAATATTAAAATGCACATATTGCCCAAAGTAATTTACAAGTTCAATGATATTCCTATCAAATTGCCAACGACATTCTTCACAGAACCAAAAAAAAAAATTTTTTAAATTCATATGGAACCAAAAAAGACCCTGAATAGCTAAGGCAATCCTAAGCAAAAAGAACAAAGCAGGAGGCTTCAAACTATACTACAGGGCTGCAATAACCAAAACAGCATGGTACTGGTACAAAAATAGACACATAGACCAATAGAACAGAAGATAGCCCAGAAATAATGCCACATACTCACAATCACCTGATCTTTGACAAAGCTGACAAAAACAAGTAAGAGGGGGGAACTCCCTATTCAATAAATGGTGCAAAGGAATGGGCAAAGACTTCATAATGAAGATGCCAAAAGCAATGCAACAAAATTAAAAGATGACAATGGCATCTAATTAAACCAAAGAGCTTCTGCACAGCAAAAGAAATTATCAACAGCGTAAACAGACAACCTACAAAATGGGAGTAAAATTTTGCAAACTATGCATCTGACAAAGATCTAATATTCAGCATCTGTAAGGAACTTAAATAATTTATAAGAAAAAATGACCGCGTTAAAAAGTAGACAAAGTACATGAAAAGACACTTCTGAAAAGAAGACGTGCACGTGGACAACAAACATATGAAAAAAGCTCAACATAATTGATCATTAGAAAAATGCAATTCAAAACCACAAGAGATTACCAACTTACACCAGTAAGAATGGCTATTATTAAAAAGTCAAAAAATAAAAAAAAAAATAAAGTGCTGGCAAGGTTGTGGGGAAAAAGGAATGCCTATACACTGTTGGTGGTAAATTAGTTCAACCATTGTGGAAATCAGTGTGGTGATTCCTCAAAGAGCTAAAAAACAAAACAAACAAACAAACAAAAGAACAAAACAAACCAAAACAATAAAACCACCATTTGACTCGGCGATTCCATTACCAGATATATACCCAAAGGAATATAAACTATTCTACCACAAAGGCATATGCATGTGTATCTTCATTGCAGCACTATTCACAATAGCAAAGACAGGGAATCAACCTAAATGCCCATCAATGGTAGACTGGACAAAGAAAATGTGTTACATATACACTATGGAATACTGCACAGCCAGAAAAAAGAACGAGATGATATCCTTTGTAGGAACATGGATGGAGCTGGAGGCCATCATCCTTAGCAAACTAACACAGAAACAGAAAACCAAATACCATATATTCTCACTTATAAGTGGGAGCTAAATAATGAGAACATATGGATACAAAGAGGGGAATAACAGATACTGGGATCTAATTGAGGGTGGAGGTTGGAGGAGGGAGAAGAACAGGAAAAAAAAAAAACTATTGGGTACTAAGCTTAGTACCTGGGTGATGAAATAATCTGTACAACAAATCCCGTGACGTGAGTTTACCCATATAACAAACTTGCATATGTACCCAAGAACCTAAAAGAAAAGTTAAAAATGAAATATGTTGGCTTTTCTACTTATAACTATTTCTAAGCCTACCTACATGAATATTTGCTCAAAATAAAGCCCACGAACTTAAGAATGTAAGAAATGTTACTTTCTTTTCTTTCTTTAACACTGATCTTCCCTTTTACCATCTCTACTGAACTGGATGGTAGAAACTTATAAAATTTTAGCTATTTATAGACCTCTTCTCCTTTGACCCTCTACTTTTCACCAGGATTGTATTTAACTTCTGGAGAGTAGAAGTTTCTGGCTTCAAGATGGCTGACTAGAGGCATCTGGTACTCACCTCCTTCTAAACTAAGTTCTTTTTTAGTTTAGAAGAATTAAAACAGTGAGTAGATAATCACATTTGTAACAGATCATCTAAGAGAGAACACTGGAATTCAGCAAAGAAATGACAGAAAACACCTAAAAGAAGGAAGGCAGTCTGCTTGGCCAGGATCAGCTGGGAGCACAGAATGGCTTCCTAATGTGGGGAAAGGGTAAGTGAGACATCCCCAGTGGTTCACATTCCCACTGTAGACACCTGCAATCCTAGCCATAGGAAAGCCCCTCGGCCCTCATGGACCCTGAGACTAACACAGGGAGCTGTCTGGAGACCGTGTGATGGCATTGCTTCAGAGAGGGCGCTCACACTGGGTCCTACACAGCCCTCTGAGTCCTAAGCAGCTAAACGAAGGTGCCATTTTGAGAGCCCAGCCCCCACCAGACTGCATCCTGCCCTGCGGCCCAATAGCCCCTAAATATCCACATTCCTAGAACCTCACTGACATACCCCATCCATGGCCACCCCTGCTGCTGGCTGCTGCCACTAGAGCTGATGCATGAGCCATTGGTAGCAAGTCTGCCTCACAGCAATGGGGCTGCCATGCATTTGCAAGCACCCTAATGACAGGCTGCTCCGCCATAGCCACCACCTGGGACTGAAACACACACGCTTCCCAGCCACCTGCCTATAACTGCTGCCACTGAAAGCAACCCTACCCTCCCTAAGAGCAGGGCCAAAGCATAGCCACTGTTTCCCTCACCAGAATATTCTGCTGGGAGGCTGGGTGTCACCCTGCCCATGCCTAATACAAGCGCTGCTTGCATGCACCACTGAGGGGCCTGAGGATAGTACCACCCAGCCTGGTTCTGCCTTCCCAGTGTTAAGCATGCTATCTGGAAGTCTGAGGACTGCCCTGGCCATCCACTACCATTGGTACCTGAGAATTCCTCCCAGAATCCAGAGGATGGGCCCATCCAACCTGCCATTACCACCACAGTTGGCATGCACCACCTGTGGTCCTGGTTACTGGCTTGCCCAGCCTGTTGCAGCCACTGCCAACACCAGTGCCTACTACTTGGGAGTCAGAGGGTTATACTGCCAATGCTACTGCCATTGCCCATGCCACACCTGCCGCTCAGGGAACCGAAGACCTGCCCATCTGCCTGGCTCACCACTGCCACTGCCAGCACCTAAACAAGTGACCTGGAGGCCCGAGAATCAGTCTGCCTGGATCCGCTAACACCAGGGCTAATACATGCCATACTGGGCCAAAGGACAGGCATACTCAGCCAGTTGCCACCAACAATGGGACCTGTGGACTGGCCCACCTGGCACACCATCTCCAGCAAAACTTCATCACAGCCTCTAGTAACAACTGCACCCTAAGCCACTGAATAAATCACAACAACACTGATGCTGTTTATAATTGAAGAAATAATGGAGACTGCACTACTGCATACATCCAGAATCACAACCAAAATACCCTATCCAACCAACACCAGAGATATATCTTCAGGAAAAATTTCTCACGTATGAAAGTAAATTCAAAAAATTGGATATTAGCCCTTTGTCAGATGAGTAGGTTGCAAAAATTTTCTCCCATTCTGTAGGTTGCCTGTTCACTCTGATGGTAGTTTCTTTTGCTGTGCAAAAGCTCTTTAGTTGAATTACATCCCATTTGTCAATTTTTGCTTTTGCTGCCGTTGCTTTTGGTGTTTTAGACATGAAGTCCTTGCCCATGCCTATGTCCTGAATGGTACTACCTAGATTGTCTTCTAGGGTTTTTATGGTATTAGGTCTAACATTTAAGTCTCTAATCCATCTTGAATTAATCTTCGTATAAGGGGTAAGGAAAGGATCCAGTTTCAGCTTTCTACTTAGGGCTAGCCAATTTTCCCAGCACCATTTATTAAATAGGGAATCCTTTCCCCATTTCTTGTTTCTCTCAGGTTTGTCAAAGATCAGATGCCACAATAGCACAGACTTGGAATCAACCCAAATGTCCATCTGTGACAGACTGGATTAAAAAAATGTGGCACATATACACCATGGAATACTATGCAGCCATCAAAAAGGATGAGTTTGCATCCTTTGTAGGGACATGGATGCAGCTGGAAACCATCATTCTTAGCAAACTATCACAAGAAGAGAAAACCAAACACCGCATGTTCTCTCATAGGTGGGAACTGAACAATGAGATCACTTGGACTCGGGAAGGGGAACATCACACACTGGGGCCTATCATGGGGAGGGGGGAGGAGGGAGGGATTGCATTGGGGAGTTATACATGATATAAATGATGAATTGATGGGTGCTGACGAGTTGATGGGTGCAGCACACCAACATGGCATAAGTATACATATGTAACAAACCTGCACGTTATGCACCTGTACCCTAGAACTTAAAGTATAAAAAAAAAAAAAAAAGAAGCAAAAGTTTAGCCATAAAAAAAAAAAAAAAAAAATTGGAAGAAGTGACTAGTAAACCAAATGCACAGTTATCAATGTAAGGACAAAAGACACATGAAAAAGCAAGGAAATATAACACCTCCAGAGGAACAAAATCATTCTCCAGCAACAGATTTCAATGAAAAAAAATTTATGAAATCCCAGGAAAATAATTCAAAATAATGATATTAAAGTATCCCAATTAGACACAAGAGAACGCAGATAAAAATTACAAAGAAATCACCCAAACCGTTCAGGATACAAATAAGAAATTTACCAGAGAGATAGATATAAAACAAATTTTAGAAGTTAAGAATTCATTGAATAAAATACAAAATACATTCAAAATCTTCAACAATAGACTACATTAGGCAGAAGAATTTTAGAACTTTAAGACAAATCTTTTGAAATGACCCAGTCAGATAAAAATAAAGAATTCAAAAGAATGAACAAAACTTACATGACATATGAGGCACTCTAAAGTGACCAAACATCCAAAATTTCAGTGTCCCAGAAGACAGAGAGAAAACAAAAGGCATAGAAAACCTATTTAACAAAATAATATCTGAAAACTTCCTAAGTTTAGTGAGAGATTTAGACATCCAGATACAGGAAGCTCAGACATCCCGATAGATACAATGCAAAGTCTTCTCCACAGCACATTATAGTCAAACTGTCAAAAGTCAAAGAGAGAATTCTTAAAACAGCAAGAGAAAAGCATTTAGTTACTTATAAAGGAACCCCCATCAGACTAACAGCGGAGCTTTAAAAATATAATTTCAACTTTTATATTAGATTCAAGGGGTACGTGTACAGGTTTGTTACATGGGTATGTTGTGTGATGCTGAGGTTTGGGATACGAATGATCCTGTCATCCAGGCAGTGAATATAGTACCCAATGGTTAGTTTTTCAACCCTTTCTCTTTCCCTCTCCTCTGCCTCTAGTAGCCCCCAGTGTCTATTGTTGCCATTTTTATGTTAGTGAGTACCCAGTGTTTAGCTCCCATTTATAAATAAGAACATGTAGTATTTTGTTTTCTGTTTCTGCATTAATTCAGTGTCCTCCAGCTGCATCCACGTTGCTGCAAAGGACATGATTTCATTGTTTTTTATGGCTGTGTAGTATTCCATGGTGCATATATACCACATTTTCTTTATCCTATCCACCACTGATGGGCACCTAGGTTGATTCCATGTCTTTGCTATTGTGAATAGAACAGCAGACCTTTTAAACAGCAGAAACATATCACAGCCTAGGACAGAGTAGGATGATACATTCAAAGTATTGAAAGATAAAAACCTGCCAGCCAAAGATATTATACCTAGCCAAGTTATTTTTCATAAATGAAGGACAAATAAAGTATTTCCCAGATAAATAAAAGCTGAGAGAATTTATCACCACTAAACTGGTCCTGAAAGAAGTGCTTAAGGGAGTCCTACAGCTGGACGCGAAAGAACAATATCTACCATCATGCAAACTCATGAAGGTATAAAACTCAATGTAGAGCAAACACACAAATAATTAAGAGTAAGGATTCAAGTGTTACAATTACAGAAAACCACCTAGCCACAATGATAATATGAGAAACAGGAGAAAACAACTGATACCCAATACAATAAAAAATTAGTAAGGGCCGGGCGCGGTGGCTCAAGCCTGTAATCCCAGCACTTTGGGAGGCCGAGATGGGCGGATCACGAGGTCAGGAGATCGAGACCATCCTGGCTAACACGGTGAAACCCCGTCTCTACTAAAAATACAAAAAAACTAGCCAGGCCAGGTGGCGGGCGCCTGTAGTCCCAGCTACTCGGGAGGCTGAGGCAGGAGAATGGCCTAAACCTGGGAGGCGGAGCTTGCAGTGAGCTGAGATCTGGCCACTGCACTCCAGTCCGGGCGACAGAGCGAGACTCTACCTCATAAAAAAAAAAAAAAAAAAAAAAAAAAATTAGTAAGATGACACGAATAAACTCTCACATATCAAATAATAACTTTGAATGTAAATGGATTAAACGTTCCATTTAAAATATAAGGATTGGCTGGATGGATTAAAAAAACATGACCCAACTATATCCTGACTACAAGAAATTCATCTCACTTGTAAAGACACATATAGACTGAAAGTAAAGGGATGGAAAAAGATATTCCATACAAATAAAAACTAAAAGTGATGAGGAGTAGGTATACTTATATAAGATAAAACAGACTTTATTCAAAAATAGTGAAAAGGGAGAAAGAAGGTCATTATATAATGAAAAAGGATCAATTTAGTAAGAAGATATAACAGTTCTGAACATATATGTGCCCAACAGTGGTGTACCCACATATATAAAGCAAATATTGTTAGATCTAAAGGGACAGATAGACTCCAACACAATAATAGTTGTGGACTTAAACACCGGACTCTCAATATTAGACAGATCATCTAGACAGAAAAGTAACAAAGAAAATTGGATTTAAACTGGACTTCAGACCAAATGAATCTAAAAGACACTTACAGAACATTTCACCCAATAGCTGCAGAATACACATTGTTCCGATCAACATATGGAACATTATCCAAGATAGCCCATATTTTAGAACACAAAACAAATCTCAACAAATTTTAAAAAAACCAAAATTATATCAAGTATTTTCTCAAACCACAATGGAATAAAGCTAGAATTCAATAAAAGGAACACAAATAGGGGAAAAACAGACACTGTGGCCTACCTGAGGGTGGAGGATGGGAGGAGGGAGAGAAACAGAAAAAATAACTTTTGGATACTAGGTTTAGTACAAGGGTGATGAAATAATCTGTGCAACAAACCCCCGTGACACAAGTTTACCTATATAAAAAATCTGCACATGTACCCATGAACCTAAAATGAAAGTTAAAAAAAGAGGAGCTTCAAAAACTGTACAAATACATGGGAATTAAACAACATGCTCCTGAATGACCATTGCGGTCAAGGAAGAAATTAAGGAGGAAGTAAAAAAAAATTTCTTGAAACAAATGAAAATGGAAACAAAGCATACCAAATCTTATGAAATATAGCAAAATCAGTGTTAAGAGAGAAAGTTATAGCAATAAACATCTATATCAAAAAAGTAGAAAGATTACAAATAAACAATATAATGATGCACTTCAAGGAACTAGAGAAGCAAGAACAAACCAAACTTGAAATTAGTAGATGGAAAGAAATAATAAAAATCAGAGAAGAACCAATGGATATTGAGATTTTAAAAAATAATACAAAGGATGAATGAAGCAAAAAGTTTGATTTTTGAAAAGATAAAGTCAATAAAGTACTAGCTAGACTAACAAAGAACAAAAGAAAGAATATCCAAATAAACAAAATCAGAAACAAAAAAGGAGACATTACAACTGATATCATAGAAATAAAAAGGTCATCAGAGATTGATGTAAACAACCATACACTAACAAACTGGAAAATCTAGAGGAAATAGATAAATTCCTGGATACATAGAACCCATCAAGATTAAATCAGGAAGCAATAGAAAACTTGAACTGACCGATAATGAGTGATGAGTTTGAATAAGTAATAAAAGGTCTCCCAACAAAGAAAAGTCCAGGACTGGATGTCTTTATTGCTGAATTCTACCAAACTTACAAATAAGGACTAACATGAATTCTCCATCAAACTATTCCAAAAATTCGAAAAGGGAAGAATTCTCTCTGACTTATTTTATGAGGACAGCATTATCCTAATACCAAAACCAGAAAAGGACACAACAAAAAGAGAAAATTATAGGCCAATATTCTTGTATTCTTGATGAACACAGATGCAAAACTCCTCAACAAAAGACCAGCAAATTAAATTCAACAGTACATCAAAAATAAAATACACCATGATCAAGTGGGACTTATCCAGGGATGCAAGAATGTTTCAACATATGTAAATCAATAAACAGGATACAACACATCAACAGAATGAAGGACAAAAAACATATGATCATCTCATTAGATGCATAAAATGTATTTGTTAAAATTCAACAACCCTTCATTATAAGAACTCTCAACAAATTACATATAGAAGGAACATACTTCAACATAATAAAAAGCCATATATGATAAACTCACAGGTAATATATCGAATTGGGAAAAGCTGAAAGTCCTTCCTTTAAGTACTAGAACAAGACAAAGACGCCTACTTTTATCACTTCTATTCAACATAGTACTGAAAGTTCCAGCCAGTACAGTCACACAAGAAAAATAAATAACGGTACCAAATTGGAAAACAGAAAGTCAGATTGTCCATCTTTGCAGACAGCATAGTCTTATATGTAGAAAAACCTAACACCACCACCAACAAACTCTTAGATATGTTAAAGAAATTTGGTAAAGTTACAGGATACAAAATCAACATACAATAACCTGTAGCATTTCTGTATGTCAATAGTTAACTAGCTGAGAAAGCAATCAAGAAAGCAATTCCATTTACTGTAGATATATAAACAAATAAAATGGCTAGGAATAAGTTTAAGGAGGTGAAAGACCTCTGCAGAAAAAACTACAAAACATTGATGAAAAAAATTGAAGAGGACACAAACAAATGGAAAGACAGCCCATGCTCATGAACTGGATGAATTAACATCATTGAGACGACCATACTGTTCAAAGCAATCTACATATTCATGTAATCCCTATCAAAATAATAATGCCATTTTTTCACAGAAATAGAATAAACAATCCTAAAGTTCACATGAAACAAAGAAGAGCCCAAATAGCCAAAGCAATCCAGAGCAAAAACAAACAAACCAAAAAACAAAGAGGCATCACCACGTGACTTCAAAATACATTTCAAGGCTATAGTAACTAAAAGAGCATGGTATTAGTATAAAAACAAACACATAGACCAATGGAACAGAATAGAGAATCCAGAAATTAATCTGCATATTTACAGCCAACAGATTTTTGACAATTGCCAAGAACATACACTGGAGAAAGGACACCAACTTCTATAAATGGTGCTGAGAATATTGAGTATCTTTATGCAGAGGAATGAAAGTGGACCCTTATCTCTCACCTTATGCAAAAATCAACTCAAGATGGATTAAAGACTTAAATGTAAGACCTGAAACTATAAAATGACTGGAAGAAAGCATATGGGAAACACTTAAGGACATTAATCTAGGCAAAGATTTTATGGCTAAAACCTCAAAAACACAGTCAACAAAACAAAAAATAGACAAGTGGGACTATATTAAACTAAAAAGCTTCTGCACAGCAAAGGAAACAATCAACAGAATGAAAAGAATGGGAGAATATATTTTCAAATGATAATCTAACAAGTTACTTCAAATAATACATGAGGAATTTAACACAGCAGTAAAACACACACACACACACACCCCAAACAATAATTCCATTAAAAACTGGGCAAAGTATATAGACATTTCTGAAAAGCAGATACGGAAATGGCCAACAGGATACATGAAAAAATGCTCAACATCACTAATTATCAGAGAAATGCAAATCAAAACCACAATGAGATATCATTCATCCTGGTTAGAATGGCTATTAGTAAAAAGACAAAAAAATAACAGATTCTGGTGTGAATACAGCAAAAGGAAACTTTTTTACACTGTGGGTGGGAATGTAAATTATTACAGTCACTATAGAAAACAATATGGAAATTTGTTTTATGACAATAAAACTATTAAATAAAAATAGAACTACCATATGATCCAGCAATCCCATTACTGGGTATTTATCCAAAGGAAAGGAAATCAGTATACCAAAGAGATATCTGCACCCCCATGTTTATTGCAGCATTATTCATAATAGCAAAGATGGATCAACAGACTAATGGATAAAGAAATTTTTATTTCTATACACAATGCAATATTACTCAGCCATAAAAAGAATGAAATCCTATCATTTGCAGCAACATGGATGGAACTGTAGGTCATTGTGTTAAGTGAAATAGTCCAGGCACAGAAAGACAAATATTGCATGTACTCATGCATATGTGGGATGTAAAAAAGTTGATCCCATTGAGTAAAGAATAGAATGAGACATATCAGAGGCTGAAAAGGGTATATGGGTTGCGGGGAGAGGAAGAGAGGTTGTTTAATGGGTACAAACACACAGTTAGAAGGAATGACTTTTAATGTTTGATGGCAGAGTAGGATGACTATAGTTAATAACAATATATTGTATATTTCAAAATAGCTAGAAGAGTGAACTTGAAATGTTCCCAACATTTAGAAATGATAAATACTTGAGCCAATGGATACCCTAAATACAGTAACTTCATGATTACACATGCTATGCATGTAACAAAATATCACATGTATCTCATAAATATGTATAAACATTATGTACTGATGCAATTTTAAAAATAAATCCTGGAGAGGGGATGCAGAGTTGGGCATATTAATGCTCCATGCTGGCATCACTGAGCTATGTTCTTGTTTGGTCTTTGGTCATTTGTCTGTGCTAGTCACTGGTATACATCTTTCTTGTTTTGACCACAGAGCCTCTTCAGTTTCCTTGCTAAGGAAATGTTTTATTGTTGCTGTGCCGTTCTCGCTACAGGAAATTACGGGTAGGTCGATTTTCCGTGATACCACACAGACACTTGTACTTTATTCTTGCAAAATGTGATGTATCGAGGGACACTGGGACCTTGCCAGTTCCCTCTATGTGAGGGAGGGAGAACACCATTTTGCTCTCCTTTCTGATATTCAGACCAATCTATGAGTTCTGTAATCTCAGCCTAGGTTTTAGCATGCTGTAGGCTCCCTCTTTTTTTTTTTTTTTTTATGGCAGGGAATCTTGTCTGTTCTGCAGCACATAATAAATTTCCAACAAATATTTATTGAATAAATAAATGAATAAATGTGTTGACTGACTTCTTCCAATCCATTCAATACCAATTAATATTGATCTCTGTTTTTCCATGCTGTGGAACAGAATTCTTTTTTTTTTTTAATTTAATTTCTTGGTATTTTTTTTTTATTATTATACTTTAAGTTCTAGGGTACATGTGCATGACCTTTATATCATGTATAACTCCCCAATGCAATCCCTCCCTCCTCCCCCCTCCCCATGATAGGCCCCAATACTATGCAGCCATAAAAAAGGATGAGTTTGCGTCCTTTGTAGGGACATGGATGCAGCTGGAAACCATCATTCTTAGCAAACTATCACAAGAAGAGAAAACCAAACACCGCATGTTCTCACTCAACTGAACAATGAGATCACTTGGACTCGGGAAGGGGAACATCACACACTGGGGCCTATCATGGGGAGGGGGGAGGAGGGAGGGATTGCATTGGGGAGTTATACATGATATAAACGTCATGCACATGTACCCTAGAACTTAAAGTATAATAAAAAAAAAAAAGAAAATGTGGCATATATACACCATGGAATACTATGCAGCCATAAAAAGGGATGAGTTTGCGTCCTTTGTAGGGACATGGATGCAGCTGGAAACCATCATTCTTAGCAAACTATCACAAGAAGAGAGAACCAAACACCGCATGTTCTCACTCATAGGTGGGAACTGAACAATGAGATCACTTGGACTCGGGAAGGGGAACATCACACACTGTAGGCTCCCTCTTAATGACATATATGTTTTCTTTGCCTTGTCTTTGAGACTTCACCCCTCATTATATATTGGGGAAATTTAGTCCTTAAAGAAAAATCTGACACTGACTGTTTACTTACGCTTCTAGGAGAGTTAGCCTTGTGCCCAGATCAAGGCTTTTCAGAGTCAAAAGTCGATAACTGACTTTGCTAATTTCTTACTCCATATGTGACTTTCTGGCCCAGATATAGTGAAGGCAGAATGCCTTCTAAACAGGTGTATGTCTAAATAGGGACATGTATTGGTGTGGGACAAAAAGGGCTGGAAGAGAGAGGTGAAGGTTTGGATGACCACTGAGGGGACTGTGGGAGGTTGCTGAGGAGAGACTTACCTGTGAGTTCTAGGACATGAGCATGGGGCCCCAAGAAAGTCTTGGACCATGGATGGATGATGGAGTCACTCTGGGCAGGTTACTGATTTTACCAGAAGCTCTTCTTACCTGCCCAGGCAAAGGATCAGAGAGGGCTAGCTGAGGAACTGGTATAAGCTTGGGCCATTGCTGGGGATTTCCAAGGTCCATGAGAGTAGTGTTAAAATTATTGGACTGGGGACAGAGGAGAATAATTTAATGTGTTTATCTTCAGAACAATGAGCCATTTGTAGATTCAGACTTTATTACTTATATAGATAGTGAAGGAAGAATAGCCAATGATGCCAGGTCCTCATAGTCCTTGTCCCACACACCAAAAATGATGACACCAAAACAAAAGTAGCCAGATGACTACAGTGCAAATTGTGGGATACCCCTGTGCTGAGGAGCTAATTCAAGATTTCAGCTAAGTGGTTTTGTGTTATGCAGTTTTACCCTGAAGTGATTAAGGCAGGACACCCCATACCTCATCAAGACCCAGGAGGCAATAGGAATTGTCTCATGACAGCCTCTTAGGGAACATAGCGAAGGAAGTGGGAGATGGCCTTGTAACAGCTCTCCACAGACCTTGAATCATGTCATTTTCTGGGAGGATCACAAGGCATTCAACCAAGACTCAGATTAATTGTGGTTGAAGCCTTTGACTACATGGCCAAAGTGGATATGTGAAAGGTTGCCAAGGTGTCATGGCAGACTTTTCTCTGTTGTCCTCGCATCTCCCCATTCCCCTAGAAAGAGAATGAGACAGTGTCCAGCCTTGTAGTCAGGAGAGTGCTTGAAGGGCAGAGAGGAGCGCAAGCCTGTGACCCTGGGCAGAGCCTGCTTCAGCTTCAGGGAAGCACAGAACTTCAGCAAGTCCAGACATTCCTGGGGTGAGCTGAGACTGGTCCTGAGGGGCCCTCCCGGCCCTCCTTCCCTTCCCTCAGCTGTCATAGCCCCCAGGCTCTGCAGAGGGAGGAATGGAGTGGGGGAGGGGAGTCAGCAGCCAATCACATCCAGGACAGCCCAAGGCATCTGTACCTGGTGTTACCAATCCCCTCTGAACAAAAACCTTTCTTAGTCTCTGTCCTCTCCTTCCCTCTCTGTAATGCCCAGCAGCAGCAGAAAGAAGATTTAAGGAAGATAGGCAGGCTCTGCAAACTCCCAGTCCCTGGCAGTAATGAGCTAGGCCATAGGCTCATTCTTTAAAGGAAGGAAAATGTACTAGTAGCTCCTAGAGCTCAATATACTTGTGGTTAAATATCTATGAGTTGGAAACCATTATTCTAAGTGAAGTAACTCAGGAATAAAAAACTAAATATTGTATGTTCTCACTTAAAAGTGGGAGCTAAGCTATGAAGATGCAAAGGCATAAAAATGATACAGTGAACTTTGGGGATTCGGAGGGAAAGGGTCACAGGGGTTGAGGGGTAAAAGACCATACATTGGGTACAGTGTAGACTGCTCAGGTGACGGGTGCACCAAAATCTCAGAAATCACCACTAGAGATCTTATCAACATAATAAAAAACCACCTGTACCACAAAAACTACTGAAATAAAATTTTAAAAAATCTATGAGGGCACCCCAGTGTGTTTCTGACCCTGATATTCAAAAGTGCAATGGTCTCAACTTAGTTGGAGAGACAGGAGTCTATGATTTGAGAGATATTGAATTCCCAACTGTAGCCCCTGTCCCATCTTCTCAAGGAATCACAGATCCTCTCCCTATTTCCACAATGACCTGAACACGTAGTCTCTTCTGTCACTATAACCTGGAGAACATGATAGTTCAGATAATGAGATAGTCATTCACTAGTTTGTTCAGTTGGCACCACCATGCTACTGGTGACAAGAAAATCTTATCTTTTACCCCAAATATAGCCTCTGAAAAACTACTCAGCTCCTGAGAAACAAACTGACAGAATAGAATCTTGGACACAGGACTAGGAAAATTACCTTCAGTCTACGGAGGAAAGGAAATCAATAAAGGTCCAAACTATGATCATGTGGACCTGGCTATTATGCCAGGGGGTCCACAAAAAGAGTACTGATGGTTTTGCCGTGAGAGAAAGTCTCTCTCACTGTCAAGCCATGAGAGGACCACAAAATGTAAATATCCTGGCTGTAGTAGAGAAGGATCCCCAGCCAGCATTAGCATTTACTGCGGACAAACAGGAGAAGGACCAAGAAGACCTAGATCCTCTTACTAAGGTTTGTGCTGGTATAACTGGTGTTGATTCAATGCCTTCAACACACCCTCTCTACCTAGAACGCATCCCCTTTAACAAAAACAAGACTGGGGCAGAGGCCAAGGTCCCTCCTTCTCTAAGAGGGACCAGAGGCCTTATGCTCTGTTTAAGGTATATTGATGTTGAGGACTTGATGACAACTGAGGTTGCCAAATAAAATCAGCTCTTTTGAAAATTGAGACACAAGCCATCATGGTGCCGGGTAGCACACTATGGGCATGTTTGAAAAATTATTTTAACTGGATTTGGAAATAGCTCTTAGATTGTACAACGAACTGATGTACTTTGTGAGTGGGTCCTTTGGGGCCAATGCACGTTCAAGTGGTTGTAATGGATACTGCTGAATGTGTTGTGTTAAGTATGTGTAATACTTCTCTTGCTTGTAAGGGATGTTTCCAATGGGGAAATCTTACAGTTAGAACAATGGTAGAAGGATGAGTACACAACTAGGAGTCCACCTGGTTCCCCCAGCCCAACCATGTGGTGTCAGTAAAGCAGGGAAGGGGAAGACAGTAGAAAGAAAGATCTTGGTCTTGATTAAAGAGCTAGTAGAGATAGGAGTGCTTAATGAAACTACCCCACAGGCTGTAAAGACTTCTTTACATTTGGGGCAGTCAGCCTTAAGGAGACCTTTGAGCTACAAGTCTCAGTGATTAACAATTACACAGACTGAAGCAAGTGACAAAAAGATGTAGCCACTAGGCAATAGTCCTCCCTGGGGTTTTGGACACAGTGCTTGCCTGACATGATCACATGGTATACCCCACTTGAAAGAGTATTACTGGCTTGTTATTGGATGCTGGTAGATTCTGAGACACTAACAAAGCAACAGCAGGTGTTGTTACACTCTGACATACCTACCATAGGACGGGTCAGAAATAAGAACACCAACAAAGTGGATGTTGTCCAATAAGCAATCATTATTAAGTGGAAGTGGTGTATTCAGGAAAAAAATAAGTTAGGCGTTATAGAATCTCACAGTTAAATGAAAGGTGGCTGGAAATACTCCAGATGAGCCTGTCTCAGATGTGGGGTCTGTGCCAGCACCTTGGGCTTCCTGGGGGCTTCAGTACACTGAGGTTCTTGAGAATGCTGGGACCTGGTTCACATACAGATATGATACATTCAAGGCCAGCGGGGTGTTCTGGGACACTGCTGTGATGCAGCACCAAAGAAAATTGTGCACTACAACTGTGCATGAGACAGGGACCTCTGTTTGGTAGTGTGTTTCCATGATGTTTGCCTTGGAAAATACACTGTTACATTTTCACTTACTCATGGGCAAGAACCAACAGGCTGGAAGAGTAGTGCCTGACAGTAAGATAACTGGATGACCAAGTCTCAGCCTCTGTGGAGACAAATATTATGGCAGCACATTGCACAAGATTCACAACTTCTGTGACCCACATGGATGTCCATGAAAAAGGACATTTTGAATTTGAACATCAGTGACAATAGCAAGCTGGTGAAATCTTCACTACCCATAAAAGGACACATGGATACAGATACACCTGGATGCAGCATCACTCAGGATATGATAATCCATCTACTGTTCAGTACTGGGCCCAAAAAACAAGGGCTCATAATTTCAGAATATGAGACTAGGAAGCCTAGTGAATGTGCCCAGACTGACAGCTACACAGCTGAGTGGCAAAGGGAGCTTTGGGGCACATAGCAAGAGGTAGCATACCTGGCTAGTCCTGGAAAATAGATGTATTGTTCCGTTTTCACACTGCTATAAATAAATATCCAAGTCTGGGTAATTTATAAAGAGGTTTAACTGACTCACAGTTCCACATGGCTTGGGACGCCTTAGGAAACTTACAATCATGGAGGAAGGGGAAGCAGGCACCTTCTTCACAAGGTGGCAGGAGAGAGAGAGAAAAGCCCAGGGGGAAACTGCCATTTATAAAACTACCAGATCTCGTGAGAACTCCCTCACTATCACAAGAACCGCATGGAGGAAACTGCCCCCATGATCCAATCACTTCCCACCAGGTCCCTCCCTCAACACCTGGGGATTGCAATTCAAGATGAGATTTGGGTGGGGACACAAAGCCTAATCATATCGATAGAGTATGTACCTCCCCAGTCTCCTCTTGAGGGTACTGCTGGATATTGACTTCCGTAACTTTTCAGGGTATGACATGGCCATTCCCATCTGCTTAGCAAATGTGGGCCATACTGTTCAATGACTCTTAGATGGTCTATGTTACATATTTGGATATTCTAAACACACGATTAGCCACTGATACTGCTTTTATAGCAAAAAGTATCCAATAGTGAGGAGCTACATAGATATTTATTGGACCTTTTATGTCCTGTATCGTCCCAGGCAGCAGGTGTCATTGAAAGATAGAATAAACTCTTAAAGGACAAGCAGAAAAAGATAACTGGACAACCGAGGGTCAGCTTCCAGTGGAGCACACACTTCAGTCAGGCAGTTTGGTCTGTGGCCCAAAAGGGTACCTCTCATTTAAATAGAATACTTAATTATGAGGTTGGTGGGTATGGTGGGAGGGCGAAGAGGTCCTAACTGGCTTCAAGAGAACTAACCCTCATTCTACTTTTTTCCCTTTCACACCTACCCCTGGGAAACAGGGCTAGTGGAATTTGTAAGCATCAAATAAAAAGTTGGGGGTATATGGGTGATTCTACATGATGCTTCTTTTACTGCCCAGCTATGCTTCTGAATTTGGGAAATTATGGATATTGATGATAATTATAAATATGAGGTGACAGCTCCTAAGGTGGTCCTCTGGCATGGCCCATGTGTTAGGGAGTAGAGATGTTCCAAGAACGTACAAAGACTATAAAAAGAAACCACTGAGCCATATAAGGATGAGATCAGGAATACAGTATGTGTAAGACATGGGTGAATTCAGAAAACAGTGAAATGATTGCTACAGGAATTGGTTATACTGGTCGTGTGGCTACAGAAAGAGGAAAACAACCCTGTATGGTGGAGTGAGAACATCTTTAACTCTGGAGGGTCAAGAGTGGGGAGAAAGTCAATCAGCTTCTCTCTCTTATCCCTCAGTCCTTGTCCACAAGGCTTCTGGCCAATTTACCCCAGATTGCTTCCATAACCCACAACTTCTGATCAAGAAAAAAAAAAAAAAAAAAAAACATCTAAGTGTAAGATTTCTCAGAAATTTCACAACATCCACTGACTCCAGAAACGAATAGCCTCCACTTTAAACAAAAGAACAAGTTTAAGTTTCTGAACACCAATATGATTCTCTTTAGCTTTATGATGGGTACTTTGTTCATTTTTCACAGAATACTGCTTGTGCTAAACTCTCCAGAATGATCAGTAGTGGACAATCATATTGCCCAGGACTTCCTGCTGGTTGATCAAAATGGAGTGTGTACAATTACCAACACTTCTTGCTGCAGCTGGATGACATATTTAACGGCTTATCTCTGTAGGGGGAGCCTGGTTGTGGTCTATCCTCCAAGTAGGCTTGAGCATCCTACTGGGGGTCCTAATCTTGTTCACTTCTGTACCTCAAGTATTTAACAATTTGAGAGTAATCAAATCAATAATATAGTAACTTTATAGAAAAAAGAACCCTCATTCTCTCTTCCGGTCACTTTCTCCCCACCCCAGGTTGACCAAGATATAGAAATGCTTTGCATCTTTGAGCTTGTAATTAGTGCATTCCACAGCTTCAAATGAATCTAAATGTTTACGGCATATTAGCCTTGTGATGAAAAGCACAGTCCCAGAAGTCTGGTATGCTGGGTTTGAATACTGAACCTTCTGCTTACTGAATATGTAACTTTGCGCTACTTAACCTTATCTTTAAGATGTGGTAATAATAATAGCTCTGTTATAAGGATAAATTTAAAAGGGACAGGCCGGGTGCAGTGGCTCATGCCTGTAATCCCAGCACTTTGGGAGGCTGAGGCAGGCAGATCACCTGAGGTCAGGAGTTCGAGACCAGTCTGGCCAACATGGTGAAACTCTGTCTCTACTAAAAATACAAAAATTAGCTGGGTGTGGTGGTGCGCACCAGTAGTCCCAGCTACTTGGAAGTTCTAAGGCAGGAGAATTGCTTGATCCCAGGAGGCAGAGGTTGCAGTGAGCCGAGATTATGCCACTGCACTCCAGCCTGGGCAACAGAGTGAAACTCCATCTCTAAATAAATAAATAAATAAATAAATAAATAAATAAATAAATAAATAAATAAATGGGACTGTCAATGTGAAAATCACTCTGTCTATTACAAAGCAATCTCACAACTTTTAGCTATTTCTTGTAGTTTTTCCTAGGCACAAGTTTGAATTGATCATACTAACAGGAGCTAGTTTTTTGGGCTGTGCTGCATTGGTTAAGAGTGAGCAAAATCTTAGCCAAAATCTTAGCCGTTTTGGGTGACCAGTTAACCCCAGTTTCCCAGGGACTTGTCTGATTTTAGTGCTGAAAGCCTTATATCCTGGGAACCCTCCTTACTCATGGGCAAATCAGCATGATTAGTAATCCTACCCAGAATCCACATCTCCAGCCTGGATTTGTGGTCCTCTATTCTCCTTTTCGAGTCTATAATTTTTTATATGGAGTAACTCCTGAATTATGATAACCAACTTCAAAAACATAAAATATCTCAATATGCTCCACTCAAGAATGTAAAGATTTACTGCAATTTTTGAGCTCTGAATTAAGAGAAGCATGCTAACTTGCTAGGATAGGAATATTTAAATGTGTGGGGATGAATATTTTCCTGTCACCTCTTGTGAAAAATTGAATTCTGAGTGACTTGCATGGATCCACATAGGCCACACAGGCAAAGGCTTGAACCACAGCTTATCTGAGTCATAGTTGAACACACTGGTCCTCCCAGAATGTGAGGTGGTGGGAGGAACTGTCACAAAGCCAACTCCCACTTGCCTCTCTATCCCTCTAGAGAGGCTGTCATGAAAGTTTTTCATTACTTTTAAGGTTCTGAAAAGGCATAAAGCTTTCTGCCTCACCCTTAGAAGAACAGAGCTGCAAAATATAAACCACTTAGCTGTAGTCTGGAGCCGGCTCCTCAGCACCAGGTTATCCCACAGCTCATGTTGCAGTCATCTGGCCCCTTTTGTTTTGGTGTCATCCTTTCTTGTGTGAGGGACAAGGACTGTGAGGAGATGGCACCTTTGGCTGCCACACTCTTCCTTTCAGTGTCAATGTATATAAGAAATGTTGTAAATCTAAAAGTAGCTAATTCTGTCTACCAACCAAATCTGGCACGCTTTTGCATTAGTTTGTCTTGTGTGTCCTTGACAAGAGATTTTAAGAGTTCTTTTCAAGAGGTCTTTATTATCTCGGCAATTGTGTTCATACTACCAAAGAATTAGAAGCCCCTCGAGGATTGGCAGCTGTCTTATTATTACATTATATCCTACCAGTATTTTTTGCAGCTACTGCTAGATTTTTTATGTCTTCGTCCTGGACTGCTAGAACCGTTTGTATTACATCTTGGTGAGATGTAGCACACCTGCAGCCTTTCAGTTACCCAGAAATTTCAGTTTGAAATTTCCAGGAAAGTTTGGGAATAACCAACCTAACCTACTCACTTCAGCTGAGAAGTGAAAAAGTAGGATCTGGGAGTTATGCATGGCAATGGAGAATCCCACCTACCTCACAGGGATGTTGTGAAACTAGATCAATAATTGCAAAATATTTGGTATAAAATAACAACAAAATAATGATAAGAAGCAGTTGTGTATCTTATGAACGAGTATTCCACTCCTATTTCTGTGAAATGAAAATGTGTTCATATGTGCCCCAGAGAATACTATAGCAAAAAGATTATCATAGTAGCATTACTAATTTTGTAACAGCAGAAAGGAATACAAATGTCCATTAACAGTAGAATGCGTGCATAAAACATGGTATTTTTATGCAATTGAATACAATAATGAAAATGAATGATCAACACTATATGCAACAACATGGGTAAACCTCACAAACATGAGGTTCAATGAAAGAAGCCAGAGAGAAAATATTACCTACTGCATTATTTTATTTATATAAAGTTCAAAAGAGGCAAGATTAATCTATGCCATTAGACATCAGGATAGTGATAAATCTGGAGTGGAGAGAAATGACTGGAAGAGACAATGAGAGTTTCCTTGGAAGTGGTAATGTTCACTTTTTTTTAAAACCTGGGTAGAGGTTTCATGGATGTGTTCAGTTTGTGAAAATTCATTGAATTGTACAAACATGATTTTGTGAACTTTTCTATATGTATACTTCAATAAAAGGTTTATTACAAACATTAGCTCAAATTTATTGACCATTTTCTAAGTACCTAAGCAATAATTTGGAATAAGAGATCATGTGTATTGCACACCTATGATAAACAAGCAACTTTACAGACTCCTTTACGAAAATGATCTCATTTCATTTGAAAATTTCCCCAGGAACTTCAAATTCTACTGCCAATTCTGGTGTTCAAATTCATAAGCATATTAGTTCTGCTCTGGGGTAAGTAAGGATTATCATATCTGTGAGACTTAAAGTTCTTAATAATATAATGTATACAAACACATTTTTGCAGCAATACTGCACATGTGAGAGCAAATTGAACCCAGATTGTAATTTCTACAATTTTTAAAATAAACTTTTTAGGAAAATAAATTGTTCTACAAAAAAGACACATGTTCTAGTTTGTTCATCGCAGCACTATTCACAATAGCAAAGACATGGAATCAACCTAGGTGCCATTAATGGTGGATTGGATAAAGAAAATGTGGTACATATACACGATGGAATACTATGCAGCCATAAAAGGAATGAAATCATGCCCTTTGCAGCAACATGGATACAGCTGGAGGCCATCATCCTAAGCAAACTAATACAGGAACAGAAAACCTAATACTGCATGTTATCACTTATAAGTGGGAGCTAAATATTGGGTACCTATGGACATAAAGATGGTAACAAGGGACACTGGGGACTATTAGAAGGGGAAGAAGGGTGGGGAGAAAGGGCCAGAAAAACCACCTATGGGGTATTATGCTCAATACCTGGGTGACGGTATCATTCATGCCCCATCACACAATATACCCATATAACAAACCTGCACATGAACTGCCTACATCTAAATAAAAATTGAAATTATAAAAAAACAAACTAGGAGTTGGGTACAAAGTATAGTTAGACAGAATGAGTAAGATCCAGTGTTTGATAGCACAACAGGATGACTATAGTCAACAATAATTTATAGTATATTAAAAAATAACTAAAAGAGTATAATTGGAATATTTGTAACACAAAGAAATGCTTGAGGTGATGGATACCCTACTTACCCTGGTGCAATTATTACACATTGTATGCCTGTATCAAAATGCCTCATGGACCATACAAATATATACACATATTATCTACCAATAAAAATAAAAAATAAAGACATCTAAAAATAATGAACTTTTTGAGTAAGTTTAGATTACAGAAAAATTGCAAAAATAGTACAGAAAATTGCTGTATACCTCTTACTAACTTGCCCTAATTTTATCATCTTATTTTACCATGTTACATTCACTAAACCTAGGAAACCAACACTGATATATAACAAAACTCTAGACTTTCATGTTGTCCATGAATGTCATTTTTGTATTCCAGGATCCAATCCAGGATACCACATTGCATTTAATTGGCATGTCTCCCAGTATCCTTTGATCTCTGACGGTCTATTTTTGGTTTTCATGACCTCGACAGTTTTGAGGAATACTGGTTAGCCTTTCTGTACAATGTCCCTCAATTAGGGTTTGTCTTATTTTTGTTTATTTGATTAAACTGGGTTTATGGGATTTTACATCATATCAGGGAGTACAGGATATCCTCATGACATCACTAGTGATGTTAACTGTGATTACTTGGTTAAGATAGAGTTTGCTAGATTTATTCACAATCCCATTCACAATAAAATTACTGTTTTTCCGTTTTCATACTTTTTTCTTTAGAATTAAGTCACTAAGTTCAATCTACAATGAAGGGGTAGTTAACCTCCACCTCCTAGTAGTACAGAGTGGCTACATATTATACTTGAAATTCTTCTTTAAGAAAGACTCGTGTCTTCTCCTACACTGATTTATTCATTATATTATTTATCAGTATGGCAACATGCATATGCTTTAAATTTTATTTTATTATTCATATTTTTTGAAATCCAATACGATATAATTTGTTTTCTTGCTCAAATTCTTTCAGCTTTGGCCACTGGGAGCTCTTTTGAGTGGGCTCTAGTGTCCTTTTGACATACCCCATTCCTTTGTTTTTTTGAGTATTTCCTTACTTTCTGGTACTACAACATGTCACAAGTTCACTTTGTATTTTTTGTTAAAGCCCAGTCCTAGAATCAGTCATTTCTCCAAAGGGCTCTGGTTCCTTTTATTGGAAAACAATATTTAGAAACCACTATCTAAGTGATGGGTTTACTAATTGTTATCGGGGGTGTTATTATTCTAGGCCTTCTCAATGAAAGCTAGAGAATGTATTTCTTCTTTATGCTTAAACCATGTATACATAGATACATTTAATTGTTTCTGTACTTATCCATCTGTGTGTATGTTAAAGTAAACATATATTTTTTTGAGACAGAGTCTTGCTCTGTTGCCCAGGCTGGAGTACAGTGGTGCGATCTCGGCTCATTGCAACCTTCACCTCCTGAGTTCAAGCGATTCTCCTGCCTCAGCCTCCCGAGTAGCTGGGATTACAGGCATGTGCTACCATACCCAGCTGGTTTTTGTATTTTCAGTAGAGATGGGGTTTTGCCAAACTGGCCAAGCTGGTTTCAAACTCCTGACCTCAGGTGATCTGCCCACCTCAGCCTCCCAAAGTGCTGAGATTACTGGTGTGAGCCATTGTGCCTGGCCAACTAAACAAAATTTCATACTGAAGTTTCTGACTTCAATTCAGGACTGCATGCTGAGTTGTAGCCTATCCATCTTACTTATCTGTAACCTCTTTCTGATGGCAAGAAGTCTGGCTCCCACCATCTACTATCCCTTTTCTTATTTATTCAATCCCAGTATACATGTAAAGCAGTTTCCAAATTACTAACCCACACTACAATGACAAAAATAATTTACAACCTAGACTACACCATGTATGTAAAGTTCCTTTTGTCTTTAGCCTTTCAGTTTCTAGTCAAAACAGTTTTCCAAAGTTACTTGGGTAAGCTCTTCCTTTTCTTCACATCTTCACAAAGTTACTTAGGTAAGCTCTTCCTTTTTTTGTCCTTCACTTCCTTTTTCAACGTTCACCATGCAAATATATGTCATTGTAGCATATATTTGTAATATAGTTAGATTCATTTGTCATTGTCTATATGTCATCCAGAGATCCCTGTATATCCTGGTTAATTGTTTTTTGTTTTTTGCATATATTGATGTTTAGTCTTTGTGATGTATAGTTCTATGGGTTTTGATAAATGCATAGAGTTATGTATCCACCACCCCAATACCATATAGAACAGTTCCCAGTCCAAATGTCCATCAGTGATAGACTGCATAAAGAAAATGTGGTGTATACACACCATAGAATACTATACAGCCATAAAAAGGAATGAGATCATGTCCATCTGGAAGCCATCATCCTCAGCAAACTAACACAGGAACAGAAAACCAAACACTGCATGTTCTCACTCATAAGTGGGAGCTGAACAATGAAAACACATGGACACAGGGAGGGGAACAAAATACACTGCAGCCTGTCATTGGGGAGCGAGGGGAGGGAGAGCATCAGGACAAATAGCTAATGCATGCAGCGCTTAAAACCTAGGTGACAGGTTGATAGTTGCAGCAAACCACCATAGCACATGCATACATATGTAACAAACCTGCATGTTCTGCACATGCATCCCAGAACTTAAAGTAAGATTTTTAAAAAAATGAAGTAATGGGTTTTTTGATTTGCCTTTCATGGAATTGATATTGTCTTGGGGTCACTGAACTTCTCATATATGAAAATTTATCTTTTGCCTCATTTGGAAAGCTTTTGGTTATTACTTCTTCAAATGTATTTTCTGCCCAAGTCCTGTCTTTTTGGAACTCCAATTATACATATGTTAGCTGCATTGATAATGTTCATCAGGTCTCTGAGTTTTGTTTATTTTTTCCCGAACATTTTTCTCTATGTTACTCAGATCTAATAATTTCTCTCAATCTATCTTTAAGGTAAATATTTTTCCCTCTGTAATTGGCATTCTGTTATTGAGCCCATCTAATGTATTTTAATTTTACTTATTGCATTCTTCAGTTCTAAAACTTTCATTTGTGTTTTTCTTACAGGTTCTATTTCACTTCTGAAGTTTCTTTTCCTTCATTCATTTCAAGTATGGTTTTCTGTACCTTATGGAGTATAGTTACAATAGCTGCTTTAAAGTTATGTCTCATAATTCCAGCATTTAAGTCTCCTTTGTTTTGTCATATATTGATTTTCTTTTTCCTTGACAGTGGGGCACATTTTCTGGTTCTTTGACATGGAGTAATTTTCTGTCATATCCTGGACATTGCAAATGTTATTTTGTGTAGCCTCTGGGTTGTTATAATCTTCTGAAAAATGTTGATGCTTTTCTTGTAGCAGGAAATCCACCCAGTTAGATTCTTGCCATCAGTTCTGTCTTGCCTTTTCTGGGTTATAGTTAAAATCTCAGTGTAGTTCTCAAAACCAGTTTGGCGATACATACATATATATACACACATATGCATGTATGAGGCTGAGACTTAAGTAGGTGATTTAATTCTCTGCTCAGTTCCCTAAGCCTTTTTTTTTTTTTTTTTTTTTTTTTTTGAGACGGAGTCTCGCTCTGCCGCCCAGGCTGGAGTGCAGTGGCCGGGTCTCAGCTCACTGCAAGCTCCGCCTCCTGGGTTTACGCCATTCTCCTGCCTCAGCCTCCCAAGCAGCTGGGACTACAGGCGCCCGCCATGTCGCCCGGCTAGTTTTTTGTATTTTTTAGTAGAGACGGGGTTTCACCATGTTAGCCAGGATGGTCTCGATCTCCTGACCTCGTGATCCGCCCGTCTCGGCCTCCCAAAGTGCTGGGATTACAGGCTTGAGCCACCGCGCCCGGCCTCCCTAAGCCTTTAAAATACTTGTTTGGTTAATTCTTGAACATTCATGGTTTAATGGTTGGGGTGAGAATTGTGTGGTTTCATACACATATATGGGAATGTTTTCTCTATCTCTTTGCCTTCTGAGATTTCTTGTTCATACTACATCCTACCCAAGTTCTTTTTTGTGCTTCCTTTGTCCAGAAAGATGGCAGAGAATCCCTCACAGTTTTAGTTATATGCTCTGCTCCAGTCTGTGAGTGGGATACACTCATGGCAAGGCTGAGAGGAAAAAAAAACCCTGGACAACTTACCCTTATGCAGGTCGCTTCTCTATGTTTTAACTCTCTTCCACAATCTGTCTGGTTTTAGTTACTTTGCAGAGTGCTTAGGCAAGTTTTCTTTTCTTTAAAAAATTTGACCAGAGTTTATAAGTATAATTAATGAATGTGGTGGTGCCTGTAGGGGGTTTATACTGCCATAGCAGAGTGGGAACTTCTAAGAGCACTGTATTTTAAATTTCATTCTATTCTCACTTCTTTATTTAACATTATGTTGATAACTATCCATGTTGTTATATGCAGATTTAATTGATTCTCTTTTCCCATTGCATGAGATCATTGTATGAGATCAGACATAAGGAGAGGCTTGGAGAGAGCAGACGCCTTCTGGATTCAAGAAGACGAGGTGAGCTGAGGTGCCTGGCTTTAGTGAAGACCCTGTGGGGGCTTCCTGGCTGCGGTTTCGACCTGCCTGACTCCACACGCCCCTAAGGTTTGAAGAAAACCTGTTGGGGGTTCGGGACCTAACCGCATCAAAGTCGCCTTTAGCGGTGCCTGGACCCAGTTCGCATAGAAGAAAGTAGGAGGCAGAATCCCCTTTGGGCCACAGAAAGGAAAGATCTGGACTCGGTTCGGGCCGTGGAAGGGAGGGATGCAGACCTAGCTGGGACCGCAGAAAGGAAGGATCTTAAAGGTCATTATATATTATAATAATTATATACATATTTATATATAATATACAGACATATTTACATATATTATATTATGTATTGTATTATATTATATATATTATTTATAATGTATTATATTATATTATTTATAATATATTATATATCTTACACTATATAGAATATATATTATATATCTCACACTATATAGAATATATATTATATATCTCATACTATATATAATATAATATATATTATATATCTCATACTATATATATATAATATATATTATATATAGTATAATATATATAGTATATACTATATATATAGTATAGTATATATATATATTATATATAGTATAGTATATATTATATATTATATACAGTATAGTATATATTATATATTACATAGTATAGTATATATTATATATTATATACAGTATAGTATATATTATATGTACTTATATATGTAATATACATAATATACTATAATATAATCTTTTGCTTTTCTGTGGTATTAATTGTAATGTCTCCTCTTTCATTTCTGATTTTGAGTCTTCTCTTGTTTTTTCTTAGTTGATCTAGCTAAAGGCTTGTCAATGTTATTTATCTTTTCATAAAACCAACTCTTGGTTTCACTGATTTTTTTCCTATTGTTTCTCTAACCTCTATTTCATTTACTTCTGCTCTGATCTTTATTATTTCCTTTATTCTACTAATTTTGAGCTTATTTGTTCTTCTTTTTCCAGTTCCTTGAGGTGTGATGCTAGATTGTTTGGGATCTTTTTCTTTTTGATGTATGTATTTATTGCTGTAAACTTCCTTCTTAGAAGTGCTTTTGCTGCATTCCATAAGTTTTAGTATGTTGTGTATAGATTTTCACTTGTCTCAAGATATTTTAAAATTTCCTTTAATTTCTTCCTTGACATATTGGTTATTCTGGAGTATATTGTTTAATTTCCATATATTTATGAAAGTTCCACAATTCTTATCATTAATGATTTCTAGTTCCATAACACTGTGCATGTATTACTTGATGTGATTTCAATATTCTTAAATTTGTTAAGACTTGTTTTTGGCCTAACTTATGATCTATCCTGGAGAATTTTCTATCTGTGCTTGATAATAATGTATAATCTATTGGATAAAATATTCTGTAGATCCTTTTTGTCTAAAGTGTAGTTCAAGTTCAATGTTTCCCTATCAATTTTCTGTCTGGCTGATCTGTGAATTGTTGAAAATGGGGTCTCGAAGTCTCCTACCATTATTGTATTGCAGTTTACTTCTCCCTTCAGATCTATTAATATTTGTTTTATATATTTAGGTGCTTCTATGTTGGGTGCATATATTAAATATATTTATAATTCTTAGATATTCATGATGAATTGATCTCATTGTCATTATATAATGACCTTTAAGATCTTTTATGATTTTTGACTTTAAGCCTATTTTATTTGACGTAAGTATAGTTATCCTTGCTCTCTTTTGAATGATTGAATGAATAAATAAATGTCACGAATTGTTTTCTGCATGGGGGAACAGTGCACCATGTCACAAGAGACAGTCTAAGTACAAGTTGATATTTTTAAAGCATCAATATAGTCATTGTGAGATCAATAAAAACTTTTCATGGATTTTTATACATTACTGTTTTTATTCTGAATTGCATATGATGTACAGGCACCCTATCTTTTAGTGTTTAGAGCCTCTAAATGTTTTAAACTGGTAATACTTGAAAGACACAAATGAACATGACCTAGTCCCCTGCTCCAGAGCAGCTCTAGCAAAGAGAGACATAGACACAAGGTATAACAACACTATGTAAATAGTGTTGGGATAGAGGGTCTGTAGGAAGAGTTGGTGTGGGAGTTCCAAGAAGCACATTCCTCCTAGGGGAAACAGGAGAATCAAATAGGAACAGAGATAGAGTGGGGAACAGAGAAGTCAAATGGAGAAGAAGAGGGAGTGATAACTGAATAGGGGTCTTAAGCAGAAAAAGGGAGCTACATTGAGGAAAATGGAAAGCTGAAAGTAGGTATGAAGGGGAGGAGACTGACGGGCAGGAACGGAGACCCCCTCTGGAGGCGGAAAGAGGCAGGACCACTTCCGGCCAGGGAGGGGGATAGGCTCAGACATAAGGAGAGGCTTGGAGAGAGCAGACGCCTTCTGGATTCAAGACGACGAGGTGAGCTGAGGTGCCTGGCTTTAGTGAAGACCCTGTGGGGGCTTCCTGGCTGCGGTTTCGACCTGCCTGACTCCACACGCCCCTAAGGTTTGAAGAAAACCTGCTGAGGGTTCGGGACCTAACCGCATCAAAGTCGCCTTTAGCGGTGCCTGGACCCAGTTCGCATAGAAGAAAGTAGGAGGCAGAATCCCCTTTGGGCCACAGAAAGGAAAGATCTGGACTCGGTTCGGGCCGTGGAAGGGAGGGATGCAGACCTAGTTGGGACCGCAGAAAGGACGGATCGAGAAATCCTTCAGACGGTAGCAAGAGGGGAGGAGGATACACACAGTTCCGGAGGGAGATAGGAGATGGCAGGACTCCGTTTAGGCTGGAGAAAGGGGGCAGGACCCTGTTTGGGCCACAGAATGGAGAGATCGGGACCCAGAGAAAGGAGTGGGCAGCATCCCTTTTGAGCAACGGAAAGGACCAGACTCAGACTGGAGAAAGAAGGGGATATGACCCGGTTGGTTCCGATTTGAAAGGGAAGAGACAGGACCTGGTAGGGTTTGAGAACAGGAATACACAGAAGGTTCACACAGTTGGATTTGGGGGTGGGGTATTCATGTTGCAGAAAGGGCGGAGTTGCACACTTGCGGACGTGGAAAGAGAAGGGAGTGGCGTTGGTTGGGGAAGGGGTGGTGCAGAGACGTACCGCAGAGCGGAGGGAGGGGGCTTATTAAAGGAAGGGAAGGTGCAGAGAAATGCTGCAGAGCGGAGGGAGGGGTGTGTATTGGGAAGGGGCGTTGTGTGACAGTACAGCAGAGGAGAGATGGGTTGTGTTGGGGTAGGTGCGGTGCGGAGTGGTACTGCGGAGCGGGAGGGAGGGGGCTGGTGTTGGGGGAAGGGTTGGATCGAGATGTGATGCAGTTAGAAGAGTGAGTCAGGGGTGGCGCCAAGATGTTCTGTTGCTCTGAGAGCAGGGGGCAGATGTAGGATTGAGCTGGTTAGAAACTGTCCGGTTTACCAAGGCGCATGCGCGCGGAGGGCCTTGAAGAACCGGTTCTTTTGGGAGAGCGGTGGGCCTAAGATAGGGGGTGAGGGTGCCTCTAGTCGGTGCGGGTGCGCACTATCGAGTTGCGGAGGGGGCGTGTAAAGGGGCGGGGTCGCAGAACTGACCCTCTGAGGCAAAACGAGCTGGGCCTTGGAAACCAGATGGCCTGGGTTTTTTAGGTATGAAAACCCAGGAGTTGATGGGATTAGGGCCCAAGGTTACATGAGACTCTCCTAAGTAAGGATAGGTGAGATGTCTGATGAATCTCCCCTTCCCTCTCATTCTCTAATTCAGGCCCATTCCCTTCAGACTCAGCTGTTACTCGGCCTCCCAGAAAGATGGATAGGAGAAATGACTACGGATATAGGGTGCCTCCATTTCAGGTGAGGCCTCTCTGCATTCTCTCTAGGCCATCTGCCCCATCCTGAGTTCACTTACTGCTCTTCAGACCCCTTCCACTGTGTAGTTTCATAATTCCCTGCCTAACTCATCTCAGTCCTCCCTTACATGGTGAAGGGGAGGAGAGGAAAACCTGCCTAACTCTATTCCTTCCTTGCTCCCTACCCCTTCCCTCACCCCATTTCAATTAACCACTGCTCAGAGGAAGGGAAGGCCTTTGTGGAAAGGGGTGGGCTTTAGGGAGGCCATATGGCCCAGAGGATCATAATTCTAAGTGTGTAGGGCCGTCTGCCTCCCCCTGGGAGCCTGGGGCTTCCCTTCCCTCCAGATATACAGACTGAGACTACAGAAGAGGACAGTGTCTTGCTGATGCATACCCTGTTGGCGGCAACCAAGGACTCCCTGGCCATGGACCCACCAGTTGTCAACCGGCCTAAGAAAAGCAAGACCAAGAAGGCCCCTATAAAGGCTATTACTAAGGCTGCACCTGCTGCCCCTCCAGTCCCAACTGCCAATGAGATTGCCACCAACAAGCCCAAAATAACTTTGCAGGCTTTAAACCTGCCAGTCATTACCCAGATCAGTCAGGCTTCACCTACCACTGAGGTAACCAATACTCAGGTTTCTTCAGTCACTGCTCAGCCTAAGAAAGCCAACAAGATGAAGAGAGTTACTGCCAAGGCAGCCCAAGGCTCCCAATCCCCAACTGGCCGTGAGGGTGGCGCTACACAGCTCAAGTCACCCTTGCAGGTCCTAAACCTACCAGTCATCTCACAGAATATTCACGCTCCAATTGCCAATGAGTCAGCCAGTTCCCAGACCTTGATAACCTCTATCAAGCCTAAGAAAGCTTCCAAGGCTAAGAAGGCTGCGAATAAGGCCATAGCTAGTGCCACCGAGGTCTCACTGGCTCCAACTGCCACCCATACAGCTACCACCCAAGGCCAAATTACCAATGAGACAGCCAGTATCCACACCACAGCAGCCTCCATCCGAACCAAGAAAGCCTCCAAAGTCAGGAAGACAATTGCTGAGGTCATAAATACTGACACTGAGCATATAGAGGCTGCAAATGTCACTGAGACAGCTACCAGGCAGATTGAGGCCTCAGTAGTAGCTATCAGGCCCAAAAAATCCAAGGGCAAGAAGGCTGCCAGTAGGGGCCCAAATTCTGTCTCTGAGATTTCTGAGGCCCTACTTGCCACTCAAATGGTCACAAACCAGGCCCTGGCAGCCACCCTGCGGGTCAAGAGAGGGTCTAGGGCTTGGAAGGCTTCCACTAAGGCTCGGGCAACTGAAAGCCAGACTCCAAATGCTGACCAAGGGACCCAGGCCAAGATGGTCTCTGCTCAGACCAACGTAAGTGCCCTTGAGACTCAGGTTGCTGCTGCTGTCCAGGCCCTGGCAGATGACTATCTGGCTCAGTTGAGTCTGGAGCCCACAACCAGGACCCGGGGCAAGAGAAACCGAAAGGTGAGATCTCTGACATTACCATCCTTAACTTTGTGCTTCTTTTCCATTTTTACCCGTCTAGTTTGTTCATTTCTTCTATAAAAGTTTTACTTTGAGCTAGTCCCTGTGTTCAGATAGGCTGTGGAAGATGCTGAGAAGAAGGTGACATAGTTTCTGTCCCTTAGTAGTTCACAGATTGGTGAGGAAATAAGACATCCGTACACTCAGCTACAACCTGTATGTAATTCTACTTGTATTTAAATAATAGTTACCATGTGCCAGGCTTTGTGTTGGGGACATTTACACAAGGTATGTCTGAATGTCTTGAAAGTAACTCTTACCAACAAGTGATCATAGGTCCCAGTTTTACACATAAGAAAACTGAGTCCCAGAGAAATGAAGTGACTTGTCCAAGAGATACCAGCCAGCATAATCGGTGGTAGCCAAAGGAAGAGAAAGACCCTTAGGCTCTTATCTTGAGTTGTTCCTAGCCTGACAGAGGAATGAAACTCCTTCCTGGAAGACAGTGAAAGATAAGCTCAGGACTCAGGGTGGCCAATGGCAAGGTCAGGATCAGGTTCCACTACAGCAAGGCTGAAGGAGGGGGTTAGAGGGACTTTCTGTCTGGAGCAGGCAAGGTGAGGAGCCAGAGGCATCTCTTTCACCTGGTGACTCTGGACCTTCCTTCTTTCTGATGATGAAGTCCAAGCATCTGAATGGGGATGAGAGAAGTGGCAATAATTACAGGCGGATCCCATGGGGTCGGAGGCCTGCGCCACCGCGAGATGTGGCCATTTTACAAGAAAGGGTAAGAATCCAATGCTGTCTAGTCTCTTCTCTTCTTCACCTGCCCTCTGCTCTGCCACCTCCCGAGTTTTCTACAAGCATGTTAAGATCTCTCCATCTATTCCTCCCCTCCCAGGCTAATAAGTTGGTGAAATACCTGTTGGTTAAGGACCAGACAAAGATCCCCATCAAGCGCTCAGGTAGTGTCCTACCAACTCTCCTCCTTGAGCTCTCCTCTCCACTCCCCTCTCCTCCCATAGTCTGGTAGTAACACTTTATGGCCTCTTTGTTCTCTCATATCTCCACACCTGCCCTCCTCACAGTCTGCCATGGCTGGCATCTCCCATGAACTCACTTCAGGTCTCTGGTTGCACTGACCCAACAGGACTGGCAAAAGGGCTGCGGCTCTGTGGCCCCTGCTAAGCTCAGCTACTCTCACCTCTCCTTTTCTACAGACATGCTGAGGGATGTCATCCAAGAATACGATGAATATTTCCCAGAAATCATTGAACGAGCAAGCTACGCTCTGGAGAAGGTGAAGGGGCAGTGCTGGCGGATGGGCGCAATGGGGAAGCTTTGAATTGAGCAAAGATATACATGTCTCTTTTGGAGAGAATCACAGAGACATGCTAATCCAGCCCCATTACTGTGTGAATGGGCAGACAGTGGCCTAGGGAGAGGTGTAGACTTGCCATGGGTCACACAGCATGTCAGTGATAAAAGCATGGCAAGGACACAAGCCACTCAACTTAGTCCCAGCTTCTATCCATGGTTTGACACATTCTGCATGTATTTCAGATCTCACCTCTCCCTTGTATCCCCATTCTCTGTCTCCCTAGATTCCTGCTCATCACAAAGATGATGTTGATGACAATAGTACATTTGCTGTGTGTTTACTGCGTGCCAGGCACTTGGCTGTGTGCTTTATGTGCATTATCTCACTGATTTCTTACACATGCAAACCCCCTAAGTACACTGGGAGTTTTAGGATGCCCAGAAAGTTCACTGATACCCAAGCTGAATTTTATGATCTCACAGGCTATTCTTCTACTTGGCAGATGTTTCGAGTCAATCTGAAAGAAATTGATAAGCAAAGTAGCTTGTATATTCTCATCAGCACTCGGGAATCCTCTGCAGGCATACTGGGAACGTAAGCTGGGAAAGGGCTGGAGTGGGAAGGGAGCTTTTGCTTTTATCTGTGCTGCTACCCCTTCTTTGTCTTACTTCCCCCATCCTCTTAGGGAGTCAGGAAAAACAGAGTCTCAAAAGCCCTGCTCACAGGAGTGGCACCTGATTATGACTGATGGGTGTAGGAGCCTAGGGTGGGACATTCCTGCTGTCAGGTTTGCTGTCTCTGTAGAAGCTTCTCAGGAAAGCAGGCCTGTCATTGCTTGCCTCTTCCGACTCAGTGCCTGGCCTGGCTTTGGCAGAGTGGTTCTCAAGGAGGGCTTCCTGGTGTGGGTGGATCAGGATGCATGAAGCGCAGGAGTGTCAGTGGAGCTGAAGGTTCTGGGAGAGAAAGAAGGGATTCACATGGACTGAGTGCTTGTGTTGTACCAGGTTGACAGCCATTCTTCCGTCTTCTTGGCAACCTGAGGAAGGGAGAATATGATTTTCCCATTTTACTGAATAATAGACCAAGGCTTGCAAGTCTAAGTGCCTTGCCCAGGGTGGCATAGAGCTGGAAGCAGAGACTGGGCAGAATTCTGTATCTGAGGCATCTGGGAGAGGCTAGCCTAGTAAGGTGACTGGTGTGTCTTTTGTGAATGGCTGCTGAACATAAACCTTCTTTCTGTCCTGTTATTCCCTTAGGACCAAGGACACACCCAAGCTGGGTCTCCTCATGGTGATTCTGAGTGTCATTTTTATGAATGGCAACAAGGCCAGTGAGGGTGAGTGGCTGGGCATGCAGCTGAATGGGCGGCTATGGTCTGGATTCCATGTGTTCAATTTCTGTCCCTGTCTCCTCTTGCCTCCCCTCGCAGCTGTCATCTGGGAGGTGCTGCGCAAGTTGGGGCTGCACCCTGGGTATGATTGGGCTCTCTCAGCGCTTGCTATCCGTGTTGTCCTTTGGCAAGAGAGGACGGTCCTAGGATTGCATCAGTCTGGTGGTCTGGTGGAGCGGGTGGGGTGCTGGACTGGGTAGAGGGCCTAGGGTTCTGACCTGGGTGGATGATGGGCAAATGGTCCTGAACTCTCTGCTCGCTCTCTTCTCTATGTCCTCTGTCTGTTCTAAGCTGAGATGTTAGATAGACCTTCAGGGATTCCTGACAAAGAGGCATCTGGTCTTAACTGCTTGCTTCTAGTGGCCATGTGCTCACTACTTTCTTCGCTTCATTGAGACTGCCCTATGTACTAGAGAGGTCTCTTCCATGTTGGGAAATGCCTCTGCCCTCATCTGGGCAGTTCTGATCTGTGTTCATGGGTTATTTTTCCCATTGTCAGGGTGAGGCATTCACTCTTTGGGGAAGTGAGGAAGCTCATCACAGACGAGTTTGTGAAGCAGAAGTAAGTGGTATTTGGGGCTTTATCTGGCCCTGAAGTGTTCTGGGTATACTGATCTTATTCAGAAAGTGCTTAGTGCCTTTCTTACACTAGCTTTAGAGGGATGGGCATCTTGTGTTCTAGAACTGATACTGTCTAAAATTCCCACGGGCAGACCTTTCCAGGACTGGGCCAGACTCAACACAAGGCCCTTGCAGTGGGGTGCGCTCAGAGCAGAGGGCCTTAAGAATGGCTCCTCTGTTTACAACACACCCAACAGGAATTTGGGCTTACTCCTCACAGGTGGCATGATACTTTGGCCTTCCTGTGACATCATGCCCTATACATGTCTCCCCTGGAGAAGCCCAAAGGACTGCTTTGTACAGGGCTAGTGGGAAATGGCTCAGTATTGGAGGCCAAGACCATGAATCATGTTTGGTAGTGAGTCTGGGGCTGGAGGGTCTTAGAAATCCTTCTCCAGGGGCTGTTTGTATTTCTTTGGAGGAGGTGGCCACCTGGTGTCTACTGCTTAAGACAGCAGGCTTGCTTGGTTAGAAACAAGTTTCATTTCCTTTTTCCAAGGTACCTGGAGTACAAGAGGGTCCCTAACAGCAGACCACCTGAATATGAGTTCTTCTGGGGCTTGCGCTCCTACCATGAGACTAGCAAGATGAAAGTCCTCAAGTTTGCATGCAAGGTAATAGGAGAGCTGCCCGAGCTTGGCATATTAAGGCAATGGGATACCCTTCTTGGGGCAGGCAATGCACAGGGATGGGCAGGTACAGAGCAGCCTGGAGCTCATATATAAACATGTGGAACCTCCTTTATGTCCTAGGGTGCTGCTAGATATCTAGTTTACATCATCTCATTGATTCTTCATACTTTGTATTAATCCGCATGGGCTGCCATAACAAAATACCATAGACTGGGTGGATTAAAAACAATTTATTTTCTCATAGTTCTTGAGGGTGAGAATCCCAGGTTAGGGTCCACTAGGGTCAGTTCCTGGTGAAGGCTCTCTTCTTGGCTTGCAGATGGCTGCCTTCTTGCTGTGTCCTCACATGGCTTTGTGTGTGAGAGAGAAGAGAGCAAGCTTTCTGGTGTCACTTCTTATAAGGACACTAATCCTATTGATCAGGACCCCACCCTTATGGCCTCATTTAACCTTAATTACTTCCATAAAGGCCCTATCTCCAAATACAATCACACTGGGTGTTAGGGATTCAACGTACAAATTTGGGGACAGGCACAACACTTCAGTTCATAACATATATACTCTTTTATTTCCTGTAATTATAAATGAAGACACTTAGTTAGTAAGTGAGGTTAAGTAACTTGTCCAAGGTCATATAGCATGTAAATCGTCAGAGCTGAAACGATTTCAGAACTGACCCATGACAGAGCCCCAGTAACTAAGAATTTTTAAAAAGTATTGCTACTAGTTCAATACAAAGCCCATAGATTAATATATGATTACTAGGGTTATTTTCTTATTATGATTATCATCCCCATTTCAGGTGCAGAAAAAAGACCCCAAGGACTGGGCTGTGCAGTACCGCGAGGCAGTGGAGATGGAAGTCCAAGCTGCAGCTGTGGCTGTGGCTGAGGCTGAAGCCAGGGCTGAGGCAAGAGCCCAAATGGGGATTGGAGAGGAAGCTGTGGCTGGGCCCTGGAATTGGGATGACATGGATATCGACTGCCTAACAAGGGAAGAGTTAGGCGACGATGCTCAGGCCTGGAGCAGATTTTCATTTGAAATTGAGGCCAGAGCCCAAGAAAATGCAGATGCCAGCACCAACGTCAACTTCAGCAGAGGAGCTGGTACCAGGGCTGGCTTCAGCGATGGTGCTAGTATTAGCTTCAATGGTGCACCCAGCTCCAGTGGTGGACCTGGCATTACCTTTGGTGGTGCACCCAGCTCCAGTGCCAGCTTCGGCAATACAGCCAGCATTAGCTTTGGTGGCACACTGAGCACTAGCTCCAGCTTCAGCAGTGCAGCCAGCATTAGCTTTGGTGGTGCACCCAGCACCAGCACTAGTTTCAGCAGTGAAGCCAGCATTAGCTTTGGTGGCACGCCTTGTACCAGTGCCAGCTTTAGTGGTGGAGTCAGCTCTAGTTTTAGTGGCCCACTCAACAGTGCCACTTTCAGTGGTGCAGCCAGCTCTGGCTTTGGAGGCACACTCAGCACCATGGCTGGCTTTAGTGGTGTACTCAGCACCAGCACCAGCTTTGGCAGTGCACCCACAACGAACACAGTCTTCAGTAGTGCGCTTAGCACCAGCACTGGCTTTGGAGGCACACTCAGCACCAGTGTCTGCTTTGGTGGCTCTCCCAGCTCCAGTGGTAGCTTGGTGGTACACTCAGTACCAGTATCTGCTTTGGTGGCTCTCCCTGCACCAGCACTGGCTTTGGAGGCACACTCAGCACCAGTGTCTCCTTTGGTGGCTCTTCCAGCACCAGTGCCAATTGTGGTGGTACACTAAGTACCAGCATCTGCTTTGATGGCTCTCCCAGCACCGGTGCTGGCTTTGGTGGTGCTCTCAACACCAGTGCCAGCTTTGGCGGTGTGCTCAACACCAGTGCTGGTTTTGGTGGTGCTATGAGCACCAGTGCCAACTTTGGCGGTACACTAAGCACCAGTGTCTGCTTTGGTGGCTCTCCTGGCACCAGTGTCAGCTTTGGCGGTGCACTCAACACCAGTGCTGGTTTTGGTGGTGCTGTCAGCACCAGCACTGACTTTGGTGGTACACTAAGCACCAGTGTCTGTTTTGGTGGCTCTCCCAGCACCAGTGCTGGCTTTGGTGGTGCACTCAACACCAATGCCAGCTTTGGCTGTGCCATCAGCACCAGTGCCGGCTTCAGTGGTGCTGTTGGCACCAGTGCTGGTTTCAGTGGTGTACCCAACACCAACCCTGGCTTTGGCGGTGCATTTAACACCAATGCTGGCTTCGGTGGGGCACTTAGTACCACTACTGACTTCGGTGGTACTCCCAGCAACAGCATTGGCTTTGGTGCTGCTCCCAGCACCAGTGTCAGCTTTGGTGGTGCTCATAGCACCAGCCTCTGTTTTGGTGGAGCTCCCAGCACCAGCCTCTGCTTTGGCAGTGCATCTAATACTAACCTATGCTTTAGTGGCCCTCCTAGCACCAGTGCCTGCTTTAGTGGTGCTACCAGCCCTAGTTTTGGTGATGGACCCAGCACCAGTACCGGTTTCAGCTTTGGCAACGGGTTAAGCACCAGTGCTGGATTTGGTGGTGGCCTAGGCACCAGTGCTGGCTTCAGTGGTGGTCTAAGCACCAGTTCTGGCTTTGATGGTGGGCTAGGTACCAGCGCTGGCTTCAGTGGAGGACCAGGCACCAGCACTGGCTTTGGTGGTGGACTGGGCACCAGCGCTGGCTTCAGTGGCAGACTGGGCACTGGTGCTGGCTTTGGTGGTGGACTGGTCACTAGTGATGGCTTTGGTGGTGGACTGGGCACCAATGCTAGTTTCAGCAGCACACTTGGCACCGGTGCTGGCTTTAGCGGTGGCCTCAGCACCAGCGATGGCTTTGGTGGTAGGCCTAATGCCAGCTTCGACAGAGGACTGAGTACCCTCATTGGCTTTGGCAGTGGTTCCAACACCAGCACTGGCTTTACTGGCGAACCCAGCACCAGCACGGGCTTCAATAGTGGACCCAGTTCTATTGTTGGCTTCAGTGATGGACCAAGCACTGGTGTTGGCTTCTGCAGTGGACCAAGCATCAGTGGCTTCAGTGGTGGACCGAGCACAGGAGCTAGCTTCGGCGGTGGACCAAACACTGGTGCTGGCTTTGGTGGTGGACCGAGCACCAGTGCTGGCTTCAGCAGTGGAGCCACCAGTCTTGGTGCCTGTGGCTTCTCCTATGGCTAGTGAGGTTTCAGGTAACTGCAATATTTCCATATTTCCAGGACCCACAGGGATGGGTATAAGAGCTGGGAGATGTTATAAGAAACACTAAGGCAGGAGAGTGGGGTGGAAAGGTGAGGGCAATGAAGGAATTATGAGAAGACAGTGCATTTGGTGCTAAAATGTGTTCCTATTTGTTTTGTTTTCAGATTTATTCCCCATGTTTACAGATACCGCTAATAAATTGCAGCAGTCCTTCCCATGGAGCCAAAGTACATCCTTGGAATCTTTGTCCACACAGCAGTCAAAGCAGCTACGGCCAGTCAGCTGAGGGTGTCATGTGATGGAAAAATCTGTTTGCTGTTCCTGCTTTATTGTTTGCTTTCTGTGTGCTGTCATATTTTGGTATCAGAGTTACATTAAATTTGCAAAATGAATTGGAGTTTTTTCTGTCTTTTAATGTGCTTAGGTAGTTGTGGAGTGGCATCTTGGGTTCACAGAAGAGCTGGAGATCAGCATAGCTCTTTGGAGAAAATGGGGCTCCAGCTTTTGGCTCAAAGGCAAATATGACTTCAGCAGGAATAGAGGCCTGGAGAAAGCATGGCAGGCAAGAGGATAACAGCTTGAGGAAAGATATGAAGAGGGAAAGCCTGGAGCAGAAGGCAAAAGGAGAGGCTTCTGGACAGTAAGTACAGATTCATTTGAATCACTGGTGTAAGAATGGAGGGAAGGGCAGAGGTCACTAGGGGTGGACATAAGAACAAAGGAGGGTTTAATTGGGATAGGAGAGGAAAACTTGGGCATATTGTATAGACTGTGGGGCAAAAGCTAATAGGGACAGGAGATCAATATGGAAGAGTCAGAAATTGACTGAAGTAGCCCATCCTTGAGAAGGTGGGATGGAATAGGGTACCAGAGAAGACGACCCTGACTTTGAACAGACTTAAGGGTGGCTGTAGATGCAGATAAATATAGATCTGCTTCAAGCAGGGATCGGCAACTTCTGTAGTAGACAACAACAACAAAAAATGGAGAGGTGGATTATACAGGGTTTAGGTCTTGCTGGGTGGTTGTGATGGAAGAACAAGGGAACAAAGGCAGCAAGTGTATGAGTCTGTCTCTTTACCACTGGGTCACTGGTACCTGGCTTATGGTAGCTGCATGGAGAGTGGCTGAAGAGATGGCCCATAGTATCCAACATAGTTAGGGAGAGAACACTAAGGATAGATTGGGGGACAATAGAGCATTCAAAGGACTCTGCTCTTGATGCTGTACAGCAACAAATATTGTTCATTCAAAAAATACTACAGGGCTGGGCACAGTGGCTCATGTCTGTAATCCCAGCACTTTGGGAGAGGCCAAGATGGGAGGATCACTTGAGCCCAGGAGTTCAAGACCAGCTTGGATAACATAGTGAGACCTCGTCTCTACAAAATAATTGAAAATTAGCTGGGCATGGTGCTGTGCACTTGTGGTCCCAGCTACTTGTGACAGAGGCTGGGGTGGGAGGATCGCATAAGCCCAGGAGTTCGGGGCTGCAGTGAGCTGAGATTGCACGGCTGCACTTCAGCCTGGGTGACAGAGTGAGACCCTGTCTCAAAAAAAAAAAAAAAAAAAAGGAAATACTACATATATGCCTACTGTATAGAGGCATACTGTTAGGGATTCAGTGGATGATATAGAGTTGTAAGGACTGGGGTAGTGGGTGGGCAGTGGTCAGACAGTTGGATGCTTGCATTTAAAAAATCAGACCAGGGAGATGATACCAAAATCCATGGAGTAGGTAGTTGAAGGAGAGAAGATGAGTTGAGAGGGTCAGGGGACTGTGAGGCCAGAGTATTGGTTGGATCATTCACATAAACAGTGAAATCACTCAGGATGGCAGCAAGAGTTGGAGAAGAAAGGAGCACTTGGCTCAAGTGCCAGATTCTTCTCTGAGTGTAAGGATGAAAGTGTCATGCCCACAGCCACCTTGCTGGAACAAGGCCCACAGGAACTCACAGGCATCTATCTTCTCCCCCATCTTTGGAGATGCTACTGTAGAACTTTTCCCTCCAGGAAGTCCTTACCTGTTCCATGCCCCCATAGCAGCAGAGCTGGGTCAGGATTAGGATCAGTACCTTGAGAAAAATTGGATAAGCCTCGCCATGACCTCCTCCTCTCCTCTTGTAGGCAGTAAGTCTTTATTCGTCAGACAATAGGAATTAAGAAAGAAAGTTTCACCCAGAGCTAGATAGCTCCTTAGTTGTGGCCAGTAAGTGAGGCTTGTTTGGGAGTTCTTCTTCACTGGCAGTGGAGTACCTCAGTGAGGCCAAGGCAGAGTAGGAGAAGAGCAAGGATAGCATTTCCTAAAGGTGGAAGGCGATGAAGACACTTTCTTGGAAAGAGCTCAGTAGTGGGCAGGGACAGTATCCAGGGCTTCCTCAGGTTCCCGGGTGATGTCCACATTCTGAGGAGAGAGCGCAGGATCAATAGGAAGTAGACAGCAGTGCAGGGCCCCAACCTCCCCCCTGCCTCTTGTCCTCATTGCCAGGCTCCCCTCTTTCAGCCAGGCTCGGATCCTGACCCTTAGGTAGGCCTGGGGGAATCTCAGCCTGAGGCCTTTTTGGCAGGAATTGCCCCAGCCCTGCATCTCCATGGTGCCTTGAGTCTGGGCTGTGGTTTCCACATTTCTGGGTGCTGGTTGCTCCCTCTGTTGGTGCAAAACACACAGGCTTCGTGGGGTTGGGGCATCCTTTCTGTGGATAAGTTGCTTTCACCATGTGCTGTGTCCACAGCCAGCTTGGGCCATGGAGTCCCCCACCTACCTCAGGCTTCTCCCGGTGTGTGTTCACGGCTTCCACATTCAGGTAGATGGACTCCACTTTGCAGCCTTGGAAAAGAACAATCCATCTGTCCATAAGCCCCCAAGGTAGGCATAGGTCTTCCCTGAGGTATCACCTCCCCCGCATCACCAGCCACACCCCCAGCTTCATACTGTGTACAGATCATGACTCGCCTGTACAGAGAATTTAGACAGCTGTGTGATGTGTGGGGAAGACACCAGGCCTAAGAGGCAGTCAACAGGGCATCCTGTCACCTCTGCCCCTAACAGTCTTAGTTCTCTGAGCTTCAGTTGCTCATTTGTAAATGGGGATGGAGATAAGAGATGAACTCTGGCAGCCCACAGCTCTCGAGGTCTGCAGGACATCAGTCTCATTTATGTAATATTGATGTAGCTCTGCGGATCCTCCAAGCTGTGTTAGGTGGTGAAGAGGTGGAAGAGTCCTGGGGCCACTGCCTTGGGCGATCAGTGCAAGGCAAAGTTTATCTGGAGGACAGTGTGGTTGTGGCAACACTGGGAGTATGGAAGGTCACGAGGGAGTTCTAGGGAACCTGAAGACGGAGGAGAGTGCATCATTGGGGCTTGGGGCTGACAGAGGGGCCTAATGCCTGTGGAAGCTCCCTTAGCTTCATCCCTGTGGACTGTACCTTACTCCAGGCTTCAGTAGGTCATCTGCCCTATTCGCACCCCAGAATAGATTTGATTCTGTCCCTCCCCTGTTCATGAACCTTTCATAGCTAATGTATCAAGAAAGAGCCTAAATTGCCCAGGCTGGTCTTTGTGCTCTTTCTCCAATATGGCCCTAACCTACAATTTTCCTCTGGTCCCTTTGGGGAATCCCCCTTCCACAGTTTGGTGCTCTGTGCTGGGCGCTCTGGCAGAGACACAGAAAGTCAGCGCCATCCTCAGATTTAGAAGCCATCCTACTCTTTCCCTGTTATCCTACTACCATCAGTCCCACCCCACCACCCACCCAGGGAACCTCCTGCAGGACACCCACCCAGGAAACCTCCTGCAGGACTCTTCTGGGCAAATGGTAGGCAAATGGTAGGCACTAGGGCCATGCTCATAGCCTCTAAATGCCTGTCCTTGAATCAGGGTGGGAGTACTTACCATAAGCCACAGGAGTGAGTTTGAGCACTGTGTGCAGAGGGCACTTGAGATATGGAAGCTCATCTAGAAAGGAACAGGAAGCAGCCCTCAGAGGCAGGGTGCTGGCCAGGACACAGCCTCCCCAGGCCCCCAGGCTTGCTGGATGCTCCCCGTTCCATGTCCCCTTGCCGTGGTGGGGCCTCACCAGGGGCCCACTCCCCCCAACCCTGCAGGGGCAGTGTTCAGAGCAGCTGGGAAGAGAGGAGGAGAGCAGGGAGGCAGGAATGCCCTGGAAAATGGTGGCGGACTGGACTGCGTGTCCTGCAGGAGGGTCAGGCCGGCCACCCTGGAGACGGCTACCACCTCACTCACAGGGCCAACAGGAGACCCAGGCAGGCTTCTCTCCCGCCCCAAGGCTGGGGCCTTCCACAGACCCCACACTACAAAGGCCCACAGTTCACGTCAGCAAGTGTTTTCTGAGGCCCTGCTGTGGCAGTGGACAGCACCCACAGCCTTCTCCCAGCCTGGCCTGCTCCCTCTGATCACTCCTGCCCCAGGCCTGGCGATGGACGAGCATTTGTCCATCACTTGTATCCAGTTATTGACATTATGCATAAAGTTGTTCTGAATATTCATGTGCAATTTCTTGTCTGGGCCTATGATTCCATTTCTCGGGCAAGCCCGAGAGGTGGGGGCAGTAAGCCCATTTCATGGTCTCAGCCAGCTGAGGCTCTGAGAGGGAAAATGCTCTCTGCAAGTCACACAGCCAGGAAACAGCAGAGCAAGGACTTGAACCTGGGACCCTGTGACACCAGAATTCATGCACTGGCCCCTGCTGTCAACTGCCCCGGCCATCCAGGGGCTCACAGTGTTCTGGGGGTGATACACCCACCTGCTAGGCAATCTGTCCTGATACCCACTTTCCTGCCCACCTGCACATAACACTCCCCATTTCCCTTCATTTTGCAGGATCACCACCCCTCATGGCTTCCCCGAACAGCAGGTTCCACCCTAGGTTTCTGAGGCCTGCCACTGCCCTCCCAGCCTCCTGAGACATTAGATTGGCTGTTTTTCTTCCTGGGCATCCATCCATTCCTTCCTGGGCTGCTCCTCCTTGTTTTTGTCATCATCAGGCCCTGGGCCAAGGGTGTTTTGCCCACTACCTCATGACACCCTTAAAGATAGACTGAGGTACTACTGTATACCCTCCTTGTACACTTTAGGAAACAGACTCAGAGAAGGGAAGTGACTTGCCTGAGATCTCTGACCCAGCTCTGCCACTGCCTCCACTAGTGACCTTGGCCCAGCCTCTGCTCTCTCTGGTCCTCAGTGTTCCCATTTCACAGGACAGGATTGGACTAGATGTACTCTGAGGGTGCCCAAGCCCTGAGGTTCTGTGGGTCTGTATTCTCAGTCACATAATCTCTCTGGGCCTTGTTCCAGCATTCACCTGAGTAATGGGGTTGGGGGGGGTGGTGAGAACATCTGTCCAGTGCTGCCCTGTCTGGCTCCCAGGACAGGTAGCCTGTGTGTAAAAAGCACTCCACACATATCTGAAAGGGGAAGTCCTCTGGCATGTACCTGGGATCAATGTCTATCCCTGACACTCTGAGCCCCATGACCTTGTGCCAGTCACTTCACCTCTCTGGGTCTCCATTTCCTCATCTGGACAATGGGAGTTACAGCACCTGCCTCATGGTCTCAAAACATTGCCTCAAAAGGTAGAGATGTGAACGCAGAGAAATCTACCAGTGCAAGGACCCGCACCGCACATCCTATCACCTATTTCCAGTGAGGAAACTGAGGACTGGGCAGAGGAAATTCCTTATTTAATGTCAAGTTCTCAAGTGCCCTGGGTTCCAATTCTGGATGACTCCATATTACAGTGTTCTTTATTTTCAAACCAGCATTGTAGAAAAGATCCAAGACTGTAAAACATTGTAGACATTGAATATAATTTTGCATTGTTCTGAGACACCTTAAAAATATCCTGGAAATGCTAACATTTCAGCATCCACATTGGAAATGGAATCTCATGCCTGAAAGTGATATAACAGTTTTTTTTTTGCCAGGCCAGCTGCCCCAGTTTGCAGTTCAGCCTATGTAGTCAGTGTGTAAATACTGTATAAATGCAATGCCTAGATATTTTTTTAAAATAAACTATCATTTGAAAAACAATTTAAAATGAAAACATCACTATCTTGGGGAAATTACCCCTATAGCAAGGACAGAAACTTGTAATCAGGATCATGAAGCTATGAAACGCCCCACTATCACCTGATGGTAGCATGCTTCAGAGAAATACTAGCTCATCTTTTCCAGATTGAGGCAGACTGTTAACGTTGGCTTTGAAAATGTTAGCTAAGAACAATACTATACTGATAATAGCAGTTAACATATAGCCCATACAGTGTGTCATGATCTGTTCTAAATTTTTTACTTGTGTTACTTAAAATTCATTGTTATTCTCTCCATTTTACACATGAGGACACTGAGGCCAGAGAGGTTAAAGTAATTTGTGAAAGGCAGTACAGCTAGTATGTGAAAGAGAAAGAATCTGAACCTAGGCATCCTTGTTCTAAATACTCTTCTCTTAACTACTAAGATATAGATATCTAATTGCTGGTGTCAGTGTCTCAAATACCATCAAACGTCCCCAAAACAGACAGAAGGGTAGTACCTGAACTTTTATCCAGGAAATAGGCCAGGAGGCACCGCATGACGGCCTGGTGGCAGATCACCAGTACATTCTCCTGTCGTTCTAGCTCCATTATCACTGGCTCCAGACGCTGAACCAGATCCTCATAGGACTAAACGTAAGAGAGATACTCAAGTGAGAAAGGGAGATGAGGCACATTTGCCCAGAGGGGAAGAACTCTAAACTAGGAATCAAGAACATTTGGTTCCATTGCCAGTTCAATTGTTGACCCGGCAGCATGACCTTAGGCAACTCACTTCCTTCTTAGGGTCTTAGTTTCACTATCTGCTAAATGGGGGCTATCAATATGGTGGACTAAATAAGTGTATCAATACAGTGGACTAAATAACAATAACAACAATAAAACTCCCCACTGCAAATTGTCTTCTTAAGTGCACTGCTGACCTGTCACAAAAATAAAGAAAATTTTATAAATATAGGGCCCCAAAATGAAGAAAAACTGAAAAAAAAGTGATGTGGATGTAGAAGCCACAGCTGCCCTGGGGGCATTTGCCAGTCATAGTAAATAAGAGTTTTGAGTTTTAAAAACCTTATAGAAGTAGAAGATAAGGCCTTGGGTGTGCACAAGGTGGGGAGTTGAGACTGATACTCTCACATAAATCTGAGACCCTCAAAGGCCAAATCTTTACACTCTCAGCAAAAGTGCAAACTAGAAAAAGTTTCTTAACAAGCAAAAAGAAACAACAAGAAAATGTGTCTGTCTCTCCTTGGCTCTCCGAGGAAACAAGTGAAAATCCTCCTGTAAGACTTTATAACCACCAGACTTCCCTCAGGTGAGCTGGTGATTCAGAGCTACACTACCCATGTGATTTGAATAATATTATGCTGAGAGTTTAATAAAAAGTGATCCCAAGTCGTTAGCTCCCAGGACTGCTTAGAAGAAGCAAACGGAAATCTGTCTGGATTCTCTCAACTCAGGCTGTGTGAGATTCCCATAGATAAATTCTTGCCAAGCTGGAGCTCATATAACACACAAGGAAATAAGCTACCATGAGTGAGAATAAGCAGAAACAAGAAGAGAACCCTAAAAACTTAAGATAAGGGATGTCACAATATAAAATAAATATGTTCGAAACTTTTAAAGAAATAAAAAGTGGAATAAAAAATGTAAGGAAGAAACAAGATGCCATCAAAAATGCGATGTAGATTTGAAAAAGAACTAAATAGAATTGCAGAAATAAAAAAATAGTCATTAAAATTGAAAACTCAGTGGATGGGGTAAGGAGCATATTAGATACTACTTAAGAAATAGTGACTGGAAGATAAAGCTGAAGAAATTACTCAGGATGCAGCAAAAGATACAAAGAGATAGAAAATAGGAAGGAAAAGTTGGGAGACATGAAGAATAGAGGCAGGAGTAAAGTAACATACATCCAATTGTATTTCCAGAGGAAGATAATAGAATGTGAGAGATGAATTTTTAAAGATAAAATGTCTGAGAGTTTTCCAGACTTGATGAAAAATCCCAAGCCTCAGATTCAGGAAGTCTCACTAATCCCAAGCAATATATTAATAAATGAAAAGAAATTAACATCTAGACATATTAGAAGGAAACTTTAAAGCAACAATGATACAAAAACCTTAAAAGTAGCCAGAGAGAAAAGAAAACTAGACTGACAGCAGATTTCCTAGCCACAGTAGAAGCCAGAAGACAGTGAGGGTAATACTTTCAAAGTGCTGAGAGAAAACAACTGTCAACCTAGAGTTTTTACCCAGCCAAGCATCACTAGGATTGAGGACCCCCTCCTACCAAGACATTTTTAAACAAAAAGAAGGGTGTGTTTACTCACTAAAAAAGCTTCTAAAGAAAGATGGAAGGCCGAGCACAGTGGCTCACACCTGTAATCCTAGCACTTTGGGAGGCTGAGGTGGGTGGATCATGAGGTCAGGAGATCGAGAACATCCTGGCTAACACAGTGATACTCCGTCTCTACTAAAAATACAAAAAAATTAGCTGGGTGTGGTGGCAGGTGCCTGTAGTCGCAGCTACTTGGAAGGCAGAGGCAGGAGAATGGCGTGAACCTGGGAGGCGGAGCTTGCAGCGAGCCGAGATCGCGCCACTGCACTCCAGCCTGGGCGAAAGTGCAAGACTCTCATCTCAAAAAATATATATAAAATAAAATAAATATAGTCATGCTGCTATAAAGACACATGCACACGTATGTTTATTGTGGCACTATTCACAATAGCAAAGACTTGGAATCAACCCAAATGTCCATCAGTGACAGACTGGATTAAGAAAATGTGGCACATATACATCATGGAATACTATGCAGCCATAAAAAAGGATGAGTTTGTGTCCTTTGTAGGGACATGGATGCAGCTGGAAACCATCATTCTCAGCAAACCATCGCAAGAACAGAAAACCAAATACCGCATGTTCTCACTCATAGGTGGGAATTGAATAATGAGATCACTTGGACACAGGAAGGGGAACATCACACACTGGGTCCTATTGTGGGGATGGGGGAAGGGGGAGGGATAGCATTAGGAGATATACCTAATGTAAATGACAAGTTAATGGATGCAGCACACCAACATGGCACATGTATACATATGTAACAAACCTGCATGTTGTGCACATGTACCCTAGAACTTAAAGTATAATAAAAAAAGGAAATTATTATATCAAAGAGACATCTGCACTCCCATGTTTATTGCACTATTTATAATAGCCAAGACATGGAATCAACCTTAGGTGTCCAACAACAGATGACTAGATAAAGCAAATTTGGTATATACACTCAATGGAATGTTACTGAGCCATAAAAGAGAAATGAAATCCTGTCGTTCTCAGCACCACGAATGGAACTGGAAGACATTATGTTAAGTGAAATAAGACAGGAACAGGAAGTTAAACACCACATATTCTCATTCATATATGGAAGCTAAAAAAAAGTTGATCTCATAGAGGTAAAAAGTAGACCAGAGGATACTGGAGGCTGAGATGGGTAAGGGTTGGGGGGAGAAGAGATTTGTTAAAGGGTATACAATTAGAACTAGACAGGAAGAATATAATATGGTGTTCTATAGCACTGTAGGGTGACTATAGTTTATATTATAAGTTTCAAATAGTTAGAAGAAGGATATTGAATGTTCCCAACACAAAGAAATGATAAATGTTTGAGATCATGGATATGCTAATTACCCTGATGTGATTACTATACACTATATGTATCAAAACATCACTATGTACCTCCATAAACATGTAGGATTGTTATGTGTCAATTTTTTTAAGTAAATTAAATTAAATTTTTAAATGGGAGGGATATTAACTAATAAATTAGAAAAATTACCAAAAAAAGAAAGTGCAAGACTCCATCTCAAAAATAAAATAAAATAAAATAAATGAATAAATAAATAAAAATAAAAATAAAAAAGAAAGATGGAAAATGAACTCAGAGGGAAGATTTGAGGTGCAAGGGGCAAGAATGATCAGAGGAACTGGTAAACATGTGGTTAAATCTAAATAAACATTGACTGCATACAATAATAACAACAACAGTAATAATTCACTTGGGGGTTAAGACCAAGTTTGACCTAAAATACAAGCAACATGTAAATTAGGAGACACAGTGGCCAGAGTTTTAAAGTTCTTCTGTTGTGTAGGTAGAGGGTGGAGATATTGATTTTAGATTTTGTTAATAATGAATATTAAAATGTTAAGGATTCGAGTTGGTTGCATAATAGCACTCAGCAAAGAATTATTATGAGTGATTTTGAAATACATTTTGACCTTACATCCTTATTGAGATATCGACTAAAAATTGAAAGAATCACGATGAAAAATGTTTTAAATGTTAAGGGGAATCTCTAAATGAATGGAAACAAATTATATAACTTAAATATGGATATAAAAACGTTATCAATCCTAAAGAGGGCAGGAAAAGAGAAAAAACTAAGCAGAGAACTCAAGACAAGATAATAGTAATAAACTAAAAAAGTTAGTAATTACAATAAAAGTGAATATACCAAACTTACCATTCAAAAGACATATATTTTCAGTTGGATTAAAAACAACGAAACCCAACTGTAAGCTGTTTATAAGAGGCACAAAACAAAGATACACAGGGAAGTTGAAAGTAAATGAATAGCTAAAAGTGAACTAGGTAAGCAGTCACCAGAAGTCACTGAATCTTGTACAGCTATATTAATGTCAGATAAAATACGTTTTTAGGCAAAAAGGATTATCGGGAAGAAAGAGGTTTGGTCCTATGTAATGATAAAATGTCCAATTCATTGAGAAAATATAATTGCTTTAATATTGTATACCTCTAATAACACAGCCTCTAAATACCTAAATGAAAATGAGGGCAAATTAAGATGAATTTTATAATGTCATCTCTGAGGGTGAAGAGAAAAAATGTGAAAGTGTTGTATAACTGAATAGAATATCTGTTGTTTTATCTTCCCAGATGTCCTTCTTTTGTAATAACTTTTCCCAGCAATTTATATTAAAGTGTGACTAATAAATGCTCTAAAATGTGGAACTGGCTAAGTGGAGGCTTGATCAAATGCAATGAGCATTCATCTCATATGGGGATAGGGAACTGATGGTCTGGTTCATGTAGTGGCAAAGAAGTTGATTAAATTATTAGCCATTGTCCCTTGGGACAATGCCAACTGCCAGAGAGGCTGGAGCTTTAGGCAACTTGGCAACAAAATATCAGGAAATCAGAGTATGTTGAACTATTTAAAGTGTCTTCATGAAGGGATACCAGAGACAAGGTCCAGGATAAAGTGAGCACTTCTGAAGTAGAAAGACAATAAGCAAGAAAATTATGTAGCTTTTAAAAGAAAGGGATGGATCTGTTGCCTATAGCCAAGAATCTAAAACAACCAAGGGCCAGATAATCATGTGCCTTGTGGGATGGCAGCTGCTGCAAGATATGCTTACTCTGTTTCTAAAGCTGTCTAGACAACTGTGGAATCCTGGCAGTTGCAATGAAGACACTGGGGAGTAGTCCTAGGCATTAGGCCACCCCCCAAGCCTTACCTCTCCCTTGGGATAGCGGTAGCGATATTTATCTTGGTCTCGCAGTGCAAATTCTTCAGGGTAATGTTCCTGGATTTCTTCATAGGTCATCTCCTCACAGACACCCTGAGAAAAAGTATTTGGGGGCAAAAGTATTCACAAGATGAAATTCCACAGAGTCTTTGCCATAATTCTTCGATGACTGTGGAACAGTAGCACATGAGCACCTGGGTCTCTGTGAACACAGCTCTGGGTCTGTGCCTGTTATCTATAAGTGTGTATGTGTGTGTGTGTGTTTGTATAAGGTGTGCGGCTGTGTGGATGTGACAGTGAGTGTGTGTGGATAGATGTGTTCAGGCTGAGTGTATGATGTTTTTCTATGATTGTACAGATAGGTCTGCAGGTGTACATTATACATATAAGTATGTATTTTTATAAAAATATGGGCATAAGAATTCGTGGCTGTGTTTACAAGTCTGTGTGGAGCATGCTTATGATATGTACTTGTGGTATGTTTAAGGACTTATGCCTCGTGTTTGTGTATTTGTCTCAGCATATGTTGTGTGCTTGTGTGTGTATGTGTGTACAGGGTGTCTAAGCATTGGAGAATGTGTCCATGTGGTCTTTCCATGCAGGTCTCAGTGTGTCTGTGGCATGTGTGTCTGTTAATGTATATGTCCTTCATTATGTCTCTAGTGTATATGTGAGAGTATCTGTGTGCCTGTGTCTGAAGACCTCTACTTTGGGAACTCTGGCAGATAAACAGGCATCCACAGACATCTCAGACAGGAAAAATTAATAAATTCCTAATGGTTTCAGAGTGGATTTGGGGGAGATACACTCTCCTCATTCAAAAAAGGAATTGAGTGCTCAGAAAATGAGTTCCTAAGGTGCTTATGAGAGATTCCAAGTCTACTGAGAAACTCCCAGAGGTGAGGTGACTACTGCTGGTGGTGGAAAGTTATGTTGGGTTTCTAAGGTTTCCTTTTGGGTATGTGGATTCCAATTAAATCTCCCTGTAGGGGGCCAGCGGCCTCTGGTTGTTGTCTACTGGGCCCATCTACCATGCCCCCATCAGGGGTGAGGAAGTGAACCCCTACCCCAACCCACAAACATCTCTGCAGTGTGAAACTTCTCCAACCCACACTGCCCATGGAAGAAAGTGCACCCTACTGGGTACATGAGGTCCTTCCAGATTGGCTTCAACTTTTTATTCTGAGGAGTACTAGGAGCCTGTTGCTTATAGAAATGGTCATTGACTCATTATTGAGTCAAATTGCTTAACCTCTCCAAATTTTACTTTCCTTGTCTGCAAAATGTGGAGAATTAGAACTACTTCATAGAAGTGTTTTGAATACTGGAAAAATGTAAGTAAAATATATTAGTACAGAATATGCAAGGGACATTTTAAAGACCCAATCATTAGAATCAAGTATTATATTTTATTAATCATGGAAAATAAACCAGAAACTTAAATTCTTGCTTTATCATCATCCTAAATTCTTGCTTCTTCCTCACTCACCCCTCACAGCCAATTTCTGAGATTCCACCTCCTAAATCTCTCTCAAATCGATTCCTTTTTTCTTCCCTCTCCATTTGTACTACTACAACCTTAGCATTTCAACACATCCAATCAACCTCTTTGTTTATGAAGTTCCCTATCCCTGTCTCTCTGCCTGGAATGTCATTCTTGATCCTTTCTATTTGGTTCACTGTTACTCAAACCTGAGGCTTCAGCTATGTATCACTTCTTCCAGGTAGATCTTGGCTGAGTTAGGTGTCCTGCCCCAACTTCTATGTACCCATAGTCTTGCCTGTCAGAGCCTGTATCACACATGCTGTTCTCTATTTCTCTGTTTATTCCTCTGTCTACCCTATTTAGCCTGAAAATTCAGTGAAGACAGGAATGAATTAGATCAATTTCCACCTCCAGCATCACTCCAAAACCTTAAACAAGGAGGGATTCAATAAATGTTTACACCACATGTGGACCAGAAAGAAGAAGCCACCAAACTTATGATGAAGAAATTTCATATTTGCTTGCATATATTTTATAGCAAATGTATGTGGTATACAGAACAATGCTGTATAGCCCTTTCCTAACTATGTGTATTTCTGTACCTCTATATGTATATACACATATGTATGAATGTACACACACATACATGTCTGTTTCTATAGAGGCATATCTAGCAGGCAAGTAAGTTAACCTACCCAAATGCAAGTTATTTACACAAGTGGTGAAGCTTTTATGTTGATGCCTAACAATCATAACCTGTGTGCTGCTGCCCAGTGCCATTGTACCTACAGTGCAGGTGAACAATGGAGAGGAAACAGCTCCTTTCTCAAAGAGCTCATGGAAGAACCTGACCCTGAAGAGAGATTGCTATACCACCAAGGTTGGGTCCTTCATGTCTCCCTCTTCCGCATCCCTTACAGCCAGTGCACCATCAAGCCCTGCTAATTGCACCTTAAATTTTTTTTTTTTGAGACAGGGCCTTGCTTGTCACTCAGGCTGGAGTGCAGTGGCATGATCACAGCTCACTGCAGCCTCAACCTCCCAGGCTCAAACAATCCTCCTATCTCAGCCACCTGAGTAGCTGAGGTCACAGGCATGCACCACCACACCCAGCCAATTTTCAAATTGTTTGTAGAGATGGGGTTTTACCATGTTGCTCAGGCTGGTCTCCAACTCCAGGGCTCAAGTGATCCTCCCACCTAGGCCTCCCAAAGTGCTGGGATTACAGGCATGAGCCACTGCACCTGACCTGATTCCACCTTTGAAACATTCCCAAAGTCCTTCTTCATTCCATCTCCAATGCCACTACTCTGGTCCAACATGCCCCCACCTCTTACCAGACTAATGCAGTCAACTTCTTACTGGTCTACATGTTCATTCTGGCCTTCTTCCCACCAAGTTTCCATACATGCCCAGAGTGGGCTTTCTTTAAAAATGTGCATCACAGTCAGACTACTCCTACTTGATGTGGACCCCATCAATGGCATCTCATTGTTGTTAGGGCAGCATTTGAATCCCTCAACATGAACTATAAAGCCTGGTGGCCTGGCTTCCTTTCAAGCCTCATCTCCCTTTTCTCCAGATCTCACTATTGCTGTCCCAGCCTCTGTGCTATTCTTTCCTTCAGTTCCCTGAACTTGCCATGCTCTCTTCTTATCTCTGGGTCTTCACATGAGCTATTTTCTGTCTCTGAATTAAATTTATTTCCCCACTCCCCAGACCATTTCGCCTCCTTCTTATGTCACCTCTAGCTTCCTCCAGGAAGCTTTTCTTGTAAATCCCCCACCACCAAGTTGAGTCAGGAGCACCCTCACCCTCTGATCCTCCATAATCCCTTCTACTTCTCCTCTCATAGCCCTTTGTCACACTGAGATGTAATGTCCTATTTACTGTCTGTCTTTAGGATAAGGGCAGAGACTTTGTCTATTCTGGCCTTCACTGGATCCCCAAGACATAGAATAACGTCTGGCACATGGCTAGTTGTCAAAAATGTTTGTTGAATTAATTAGGCTCCCCATAGGGGCTGGAGCAGAGGCAACCCAGGGGATAATCCCAGACTCAAGTCACCCCCTCCACACAGGAGATTCACCCCATGCATCTCACCGCATCAATCTCATTCAGGGCCTTCCACTGCTCATAGGGGACACCCAGGGCCTCAGCTGTCTGGATGGTCCTCTTCATGTGACTGGTCCACACCTTCAGGGAGCTGATGCCCTGGGACTGAATGAAGTTGGCCAGGGCATAGGCATACTAGTGCGTGGGGATGCAGAGGAGGAGAGAAGGGGAAAAGGAGAGGTGAGAGAGAGCAGGGTGGCCATAAGAACAAGCTCAGATCTGCCACAAATTAAGTGGTGATGAACAAGCAGAGCAAAGAGTTTAAATGTTCCAAATTTATAAAAAGCCATACTCTTTCCCATGTGATGGCAGGCCAAAGGAATAGAAAATAGCATGAGTGAGAGTGAGAGAGAGAGAGAGAGAGAGAGAGAGAGAGTTCACGTGTGCACACGCACTCATTGATGATTGCTCACCAAAGCCCCTACTTGGTTATTCATTAATTCAAACAGGCCCACCTCTAATATTTGTGGAGCCTGGGACAAGAGTACCAATGGAGGCACTCCATGCACAGTCTATCTCTCCATTTCTGGCTCCATCCTGCACTTCTATGTGCCTTTAGTATATGCTTGTGGATAACCAAGTCACACGACTGAGTTCTGTCCACATTTCCACCTCCACTAATCCCCATGCTCCACAAACAGCAACCCCTTGGTCGTGTTATATGGCCTGACCTCAGGTGGACAGACTCTGGGATAGGCCCATGTAGGCACTGAAAGCAGACTCTAGACAACAAGGGCAAAGAATTCTAGGGTTGGGGGTACCAGAGTATGGACTGGAAGTAGAGGTTGTGGGATTTGGGAGACATTACTTTTTGACACTGTGAACAATTATCGCTTAAGCAGGGCTCCTGGTACCCAGGTTCTAAGGACATTCACACATGTATTGAGTGTTCATGGCCCTGTGCTGGGTGCTGGGGTGTTCTTGTTCTCAAGACATGGCCAGTCCAGTGAGGGAAACACTGGCAGCACTGAGGGGAACCATAAAGGGCTGTGGGAGCCCAGAGGAGCCAGTGATTTCTTCCTCTGAGTATAGGTGTGTTGTTAACCGCTGATGGCATGTGTTAGGAACATCTGCATAGGTGCACAGGTCCAGGCACACATTTTTATATGCGGATATAGGTGTTTCATACATACATTTCATTATGGACATGAGTCAGCAGTCAGCATGCTCTGGTGGAAGGAGCCCTTGACAGGGAGGTAGGAGCCGTAGGTTAAACTCCCTCAGCACCCTTACATGGTCCGTTGTGCTGTCGGACACATCCCTGCCCCTCCCTGGCCTCATATCCAAAGAGCACTGGCTCACCTGGCCTGCTGTCTAGGGGCCACACTTCAGATAGTGGATGGGGAGTACCCAGACCACAGCCTGGTACACAGTGGGTGCTGCACAAGTGAGAGCTACCTCGACAGGGAGGTGCTTTGTAAACTGGGCCTGGTGCTCTGTGAGAAGCGTGAAGGTGGCATCAGCTGTGTGCATGCACACACACACAGGTTTGTGTGCAGGGAGGCATGCCCTCTGGAGACAGCCATGTGTTCAACTGGGCTCCGAGCTGTGCGGGCAGGGCCAGGCTGGCTCCACCCAAGATGGCCCTGGCTGCAGGGGCTGCAATGGGCCAGGGTCACACCTCCAGCAGCCTCTGACTCTGCTCTGAGGAGTGGGACATGAGGGAGTCACAGGTTAGAGTCTACCTTGAGGGGGGGCTGTCAGTCTGGAGGTAACAGAAAGGGAGACACTAGGGCGTGGCCATCCAGGGTAGTCCCTTGCCTGGGGCACCCCCCCATCTCCAGTGGGGGAGCTGAGGGCAGGTCAGTAGGCCCCGCTTTCAGCCCTGGCTCTGTCTCATCCTGGCCACCTGCCCTGGGGCTGCTCTCTGCTTCCTCATCCATAAACTGGTGGTAGGAATGCCCACCCCACAGACCTGTGGTGAAGATGAAATGAGCCACACATGCAGAAGCAGATGGCACCGTGACTGTGCATAGGTGTCCAATAAATGACAATCATGACAACAATTGTCCATCCTGCACTTCATTTCCCACCTGTTCCATCCCCAAGCAGTCCTGCCAGCAGGAACAATACCTGTGCTAACAAGCCCAGGTGCAGGACCAAATGCTGTGGAAATGGATCCCTGTATTTAGCCAGCAACCAGAACATGCAGGTCACTGTGCTGGGCTGGGGAGAAGATACTCAGGCCAGGAGAGCCACACATGGGCCAGAACTGGGAGAGCTGGAGCCCAGGGCATGGCAACCTGCCTGGGAGGGAGGAGAGGATGGGGAGGGCTTTCTGGAGCAAGTGCTGGGCCTTGGAAGGGAGTGGGGAGGGCAGGAAGGACACTGTCATGGGTGGGGGGGGACAGGGGCTACCAGTGTGACACCTGTGTTGGGGTGAGGTGGGGAAGGCAGAATTGGGGAGAAGAGTGGTTCAAGGATGGGTCTCTCAGGGCAGCTGTCTGTGCCGCTGATGGTCACCCACTGACAGAGGAGACAGAAGAGGGTAGAGTAGGTGGGGGAGCTGCACCAGCAAAGGCACAACGTTGTGAGAAAGATGATGGAACCAGTCAGGAAGGGCAAAGGGAGTCACTGTCATGGAGCAGCTGGCTTTGGGCAGGCCTTGGGTGCCAAGGCCAAGCTCTTAGACCTGCAGAACAGGTGGCATAGGGAACCATTTGGCGGCTGGGAAGAGACTGAGTAGCTGATGGATGGAAGAGTAGGAGTGATGGAATCTGCTTCTACCCCATCCCTGGATCATCCCACCTCAGGACCCAGAATGTGGCCACCACTACACCTCCAGCCCACCTAGGACAGCCCAGCCAACCCATCTGGGTGTGTGTGGCCCACCCTACCTGCTTGCCACGAACTGAGAGACCAGAGTCACCTCCGATGCGGCCTCTGAGGTTGAGATCACTCTCACCATGCCGGCATAGGTAGATGGAGCGAGGTGTGACGTGGATATTCATGAGGTAGTAGACTGTGCGGCTCTGGATGTGACCCTGCACTCGGTTCACCATGTAGCGTGTGCCCACGTCGAAGATCTTGATGTAGGACAGGTGGCTGGGCCAGACCCAAGCAGGAGCAAGGGAAGCTCAGGGGCTAATGGTGGTAGGGTTGACTCCGAAAGAAACCCTGAACCACACACCCTTTCAAACCTCTTCCACAACCCAGCTGTCACCTAATATGATGCCATGCCTTGCCCTGTACCCAGTACCTGTCCTAGAGACTTGGCTATTGGCCACCCAAAGGAGCTCATTATATGCTATTTCCCCCTGTCTCCTTCCTTCAGCCTCAGCTTGAGCCAAACTGCCTTTTCACTCATACTATTACAGGCAGCTGGGTTCTCTCTTCTGGGGTTCACATCCCTAACATAGTCAGAGAGAAGCAGTAATCCTTTGTATCCCTGGCTAACTCCAATGTCTTACTGGCAGCTCCTGACTTGTTCACTCCCCTACCCTTTCTGATCCTGAGTTGAGCTCTTCACCCCGCCCCCCCCCTCTTTTTTTAGCCTTTGCTACATATTGTCCTTTATACTCAACACACAACTACCAGATTGTGTCTGTGTGCATATGTGTGTCTGTGCATGTGTGTCTCTCTCCTCACTCAGAAGGGGGGTTGGCCTGGGTTATTTTCCTATTTGCTATGCAGTCAACAAACATACTCCAAACATACTCCTGTGTTCTAGGCATTGTGCTTGGCATGGAGACCCAGTGTCTGTGCTTTGGGAGCTCTCTGGCCAGTCAGGAACAAATACTTGGAAACACATGATCAGTGCTCAACATTCATTCCATAAACAGTCACTCCCTCTAAGGTGTGCCAAATAGTGGGGCATGGGGATACAGAGGTGGTCCACAACATCATTGGGGAACTTGTGGTCCTTGTCCCAAGTTCCTTACTGTATCCTCAATTCTGTGCTTTGTCATGAACTAATACCTACACACTGAATGATATTCAAACTGTTCAACCACCTGTTTGTGTAGAAGCTGGAGGGTGGAGTGTAGGCACTGACTAATCAGAAGACTAGAAACATGGAGCAAGACTTCTGAGGCCTACGCTGTATCAGGCATTAATTCGTTTAGTTGTTGGCCTGTACAGAGTTTGGAGAAATCCCTGGGAAGAGGAGTGGAAGGCTGGGGCAATGGGGTGACACCAGCAGCCCTGGTTGCATGGTAACAAAACCAAGTGAATAGAAAGAGCTGCACTGCACTAACCTGAGGCAGGTAAGGTTGCCAACAGGTTTGGTTTCAGAAAGCCTTTCCCTAGATCTTCCTAGAGAAGTCCTTTATGGCTGCACCACACTCATCATGCCCACCTGTGCCCAATGGCTTCCACAGGGCACTTGTATTTGTTGAACATTTTCTGTGCATCTGGCAGGGAGTGGGAACTTTTAAGCGCATGAATCCTCATAATATTACTACAGAGCAGAGATTATCACCTCTGTTTTAAAGGTGAAGAAACTGAGGCATAGAGAAAGTGATTTTCCCAAGGCCACCTTCTCGGGAAGAAGAACCCCAGAATACTCCCCCCTCCAGTAATTTCTTCTAGGACCCTCAGAGCCTAGGGGTAGAAAATATCTGATGTAAACTTGTTGCCTGGCTACTGTCTGTTCCTAACACTAGGTCCGTTGAGGCTCTAGGAGCTTCCAAATTCCTCAGCTTAGTCTGATTTTCTGGTTTTGCCTTCTCACACTGGGCCCGGTTGGCCTCACTTTATGGTCCCATGCCCATACCCATATCTTCTCTGTTTCATTCTTGTCTTCATACCTTTGCTATTACACTCGGAATATTTTCTGTATTTCTCTACTCTTGTTCAGATTTAACTAGGCACTTACAAAGTGCTATTCTCTTTGCCTGATTTCCAAAGTTGAGCTGCTATGCATTCATACCTCAAGAACCAGCATATTCACTCTTTAGGAAGCCTTTTTTGAGACCAGGATCATGTGAAGTCATTTAGAGGTATTCCACACCAAAAATAGTAGAGTAGCTAATGCCTACCTCCATCCAAATTTTTAATTTTATTTTAAAAATTTAAAAAATGTTTTAAATTTTTATTTAAAATAAAAATTATAAACTATAGAATATGGGGAGATTCTTTCAAGTTCTGGTTTTATATTTTTCCACTTTGACTACCTTGATGCTGTTTTTGAAATATCCAATATTATAAAAGCCTTTAAGCCAGCTGGGTGTGGTGGCTCATGCCTATAATCCCAGCACTTTGGGAGGCCAAGGCAGGCAGATCATTTGAGGTCAGGAGTTAGTGACCAGCTTGGCCAACATGGTGAAACCCTGTCTCTAATAAAAATATAAAAATTAGCTGGGTGCAGTGGCGGGCACCTGTAATCCCAGCTACTCAGGAGGCTGAGACAGGAGAATTGCTTGAACCCAGGAGGCAGAGGTTGCAGTGGGCCAAGATCATGTAACTGCACCCCAGCCTGGGTGACAGAACAGGACTCTGTCTCAAAAATAAAATAAAATAAATAAATAAATAAATAAATGTTTTTAAGATAGTTCTTTTTCTTAGTTTGGTAGCCCCTATCTTGCTGGTACCCTATGTGTAGTCCGCTTATTGGGTAATCAAGCTCTTTTAGATCTTCTTCCTCCAAGTTGGACTGGGTCCCATGTTCCTACAGCCCACTTGGTTTACTGTCACCAGAGTTGTGACCAACTGTGTACTCATTGTCATCTCCAACTAACCGGACATTCTGTCAAATCAGGGACAGCCCTTTCCTCTTTTGATTCCATGTTCAGGGCTGGGACCTGATGCATAGACTGTAAATGTCTGTTGATAGAAAAATGATGACATAAAGCTGACCTTCTAGATTTGTCTTCTTCTGGCCCAAACTAATTCATCAAACAGCAACCTAGCAATCGCAGGGTCTGGGCCCACGGCTGGGGCTTTGTCAATGCCATTCTTTCACTTACACCCTCCACTCCGGCCTTCAGGCTCCTTTCACCATATGCTGCTGTTAGCCCATGTCATTCCTTTGTGATAATTTTCAAAAGTCGTACTTTCCTCAGGGTCACACAGCCCTACTTCAGCACACATCTTGGTGAGAGAAGCGAGTGTACCCTTGACCAGGGTGCCTGTACAATGAATGAACAACCTGCACAACTGGGATATGGGTTCAAACAGATATTGTGCTACTGATTCGTTCATTGTGTAGCCCAAGGTAAGCCTTTGACTTGATCTGGGTCTCAGTTTCTCCATCTAAAGAGTGGGGCAATAACAGTGCTGATCTCTCGATACTTCAATTGGACAAGGCCACTCTTTAGATTTCTTAGAGTCATGATGACCATTTGAAGCCTCTTCATACTTCTCACTTGGGGTCTCTTCTCATCACAAGACATTTTCAAAGAGAGTAGGGTTCTGGGAACATTCTACATCTAAAACTCACATCTGCTCTCTCCTCTCTTTAGTTGGTATTATGACAGAGCATTTCTTGTTTTTTTTTTTTTTTTAATGGGTATACTCATATGTCAAAGCACCATAGAAGCTACCCGAGGATAGAACCCACCTCTTTTGCCCCTATTTATACCCCCTACATATACCATAGCCCAAAGGGTCCAAATACTTGTTGATTGATGAGACATGGGAATGTTGTGAAAAGAGACATGACTAGGAGACAGAACATGTAATTAGAATCCTAGCTCTAACCCTTGTGATGGGAGCTTGGGAAAGTAATTTCAGTTCTCTAAGACTCAATTTCTTTTTCTTGAAATTTTATGATCACAAGACTTATCTCAGCCTCCTTTACAGGAGTCCTAAGGGATTAAATGTAAGAAAGAAGGTAAACATGTTTGGAAACTGAGGTGTCATTCATGTGTGAAGAACACTTTTGTAATAATAATCTCAACACCCACGGGAGGGGGGCATTTGTTCTGTTCAGGAGGGGGTCCTGAACTGTTCATATTGCTCAGGAAAACACTATTTTAATCATCTTAGGAACACCTTACACATCAAGGAATCAGAGCTGAAAGGATCCTTGAAGAAAAATCATCAAGTTCAGTTTCCTGATGTTACAGATAGAGAAGCTGAGGCTCAGAAAGGGAGGATATTCCCTCCAGGTTCTACAGGATATCAAAACTGGGCAAAAGATCTAGACTTTGACTTTGGGGTGCTGGCTCTTACCTGTCCAGTTCCTCATCCAAGGGTTGGTAGTTGACCTCATAGCACTCAATTCTCTTTAGAAAGTCTTCCAGAACCTTTTCACGGTCACAGTCTACATAATCAGGGCTGCCAAGTTTCACTTGCTGGGATCAGGGAGAACAGAGGTATCAAGGGAGACATTGGGAGACAGAGTCTCTGATGGTTTTCTTTGGAAGGTTCTTAGAGACCACTGAGTACAAGATGCCTCATTATAAAGATGAGGAAATTGAGACCTGGAGAACACATCTTGCCTAAGTTTACAAAAATCGGCCAATTGAAAAGAAGCTGATTGTGTGACTCCTCATTCCTAATCTCAAAGAAGGCCTGTTACATTATACTCAGTCGCAGAGCATACACTGATTATAAAAGAAGAACATTTATAAGAGGACCAGAAATTGTGATGTGAGAAATGGCTGAAGAAGTGGAACTAGAGATCTTGTCCAGGGGTCATTATGGCTTACATGTATCAAGTGTTTACCGGGAGATTATGATGTGCTGTCTTTGGATTTCTAAAGACTGGCCTCTCCTAATTCACCAGTACCCACTGTCTCCTCCCACAGTCCTCATCTCAGGTACTGGCACTATCACCTACCCCGTCATCTGCTCCTAAATGGAACCTGGGAGTCATCCTAGATGTCTTTCTATCATCCCTCACCTCTTAGCAGGTACCAAATCCTCTCCACTCTATCATCTCCTCTAAATATCCATTCATTCTTGCTTGTGCTCACTATAGCTTTGTGCCCAATTACTTTGTCTATATTTTTACTTCTAATGTATCCACCATACTGGCAGCCAGAAGGGTGTTTCTAATATGAATATCTGGCCAAAGTATTCTCCTGCTTAAAGCCCTTATACATTTTGTCATAATTTTTAGAAAAAAAGTGTGAATTATTTTAGCAGGCAGCTCATGGCTTGTCATGATTGGGCCCCAAATTATTTCTTCAACTTTATCTCCTATGGCTCCCCTATTCCTCCACACATTTGGCTTTAACCAATTTAAGCTACTTATAGTTCTCCGGAGATGCCATACTTAGTATATGCTTATATCCTTATTTTCCATTCTTCACCCACCAAATTCCTATGTGTTCTTCAAGGTCATTGGAAACTGAAGTGTCATTCATGTGTGAAGAACACTTTTGTAATAACAATCGCATATATCCTTATTCGTTTTAATTTTACCTCCATTAGGAAGGCTTCCCTGATTTCTGCCCTCATGCAAAGTTAGGCCCTCAGCACTGTCTTCCCAAAGCTTCTTCTGTTCCCTCATATCACCTCAGTTCTCAGAGTTCTGTATATATACTTGCCAGTCTTCCTCACTAGAATATATGCTCAAGGGAAGGACTCTCCACTATCCATATATATGTCTCTAATGCCCAGAATGGCCAAGCCCAGGTATATAGTCAATTTCTGTTGAATTGATAGATAGATAGATGGGAGGATGAAGAGGGAAGGGAGGAAATGAACATGCTGTATGTCCCAAAAAATTACCAATTAATAAAAATTACAAGGAGGCAGATTCCAGCTCGACTGGACCGCATTCGTTGAAAGCAATGGGCCCCTTATCATTGCAGGTATAAAAAGAAAATCTAGATATACATTTAGGTAAGACTTCAAGTATCTGATGGAGGGTAGAAGAAAATTACCCTTAAGGTCTCTTCTGTTCTTGAGCTCCAGTAATTTGATGAAGTGGGGAACACAAAACATGGTAAATGACCTAGTTCTAGACCACATGCCTAGAATCTAAGAGCAGTGGTAGTTCTGGTATGAATTTTGGGGTAGAATAAAAAATGTAGGCTTTTGAGGCAGACAGTCAAGCCTGAGGTCCAGTCCCACTTCTATCCCTTTCTGTCTGTATGAATCTTTGACAATTCATTTATCCTTTTGGAACCTCAGTTTCCTCTCTCTAACATGGAAATAATCTCTAACATGCAGTTTTGTTGTGAAAATTAATGACAGTCAAGTCTGGTGTCTGGAGCATATAAAGGGCACTATATATGTTGGCTTCATTAAAATTAATAGAGTCATTGTAGGCCAGGATGGTTAGGGAATGCTTCCTATGAAAACTAGGAGGAGAAGATCAGGGAGGAATACTTTCTTTAATCTCATGGAGTTACCTTAAGCATAATCTCGCCTCTGCCTTAGGCATGATCTAAGCCTAAGGCAGAGCAAAGTGGAAAAGTAACTGGTGGTCCTTACCCTGATGTTTTCTGCAATTACGCCAGGGTCATTACAAATGGACTCAATGAAAAACACCTATAAAAGAAACAGAAAAGAGACTTCCAGCAGCAAATTATGTTTGATAGGAGCTGAACATAGCTTTACTCCTTTTCAATGGTTCTAAATCATCTCCAGGGGCATCTCTGACAACATAATGTTCTCATACAGTGGTACTTTCAGGCTTCTGAGTTTCATGAGGCAGATTGGCTCTAAACTGAATGACCCCAGATTGTTGTTTTATATCTTTACTGGGTTTAGGTCTTATATAGGCTTTTTGTAGTGACTCTCTCTACTCTTTCCCCGTAGCCAGCCTGTCTGCAGTCATCTTCCATTGCCTAATTGGCACCCCTCCTTTCTTGTTCTGCTTTGCTGCTTCTGACTATAACCTGGAAAGTTAGAGAACCAAATTAAAACGTTGAGCTTATGGTTGTAGATTTGGCTGCTCTGAGTCCCCTGGTTTGCCTTTCTTTGGGGTTTGTGCTGGAGAAATAGGCTCTAAATAAGAGTTGGAGTGTTACCATACCTTGTAACCATGTTCTTTTGCAAACTGCAAGATCAGTGACCGTCGTTCTCTGGTAGTGTTGGTGGCATCAAAAACCTAGAGGGAGGTAATGAGATTGGATTACTCTGAATCTTGTGCTAACAGAACACCTACTCTTTGCCCATCCCTGTGTTAAGTGGAGGGCTTCCATATAGAGGTAAAACTTGAACAAGGTCTTGAAGGATAGGAAGGATTCATGACTGGCTTATGAGAATTTCACAAGCACATACTGGGCCCTTGCAGTCTGTCCAGAAATGTATGCTACCCTGTGAGTGTAATAAGGCAAGAGGAAATTGTGGGTGTTTATTAGGGTCATTTTATAAGTGAGGTAACTGAGGCGTAGAAGAACTTGCCTTGACCAAAGTCACCAAGAGTTGCTGACAGAGCAGAGCTAGAACTGGTTCTCTCAATTCCTAGCTGAAGCTTCTTCCTTCCTTATCACTTTAGAAGTCCTCAAGAACAGGAAACAATTCCCTAGCCTCAGTACCTGAGATTGGACCATTTTGGACTATTTGCATATTTGAGAATCTCCTCCTCTTTCAGAATTTGCAAGTCCTAGCTAAACTATTGACTAGATATTTAGGTAAGTCTCTAGAACTCAAAACTGTTTGTACTGCAGTTTTAAATTCTAATATAGTCCTGCTGAATTATTGGGGGTGGACTGGTAGTGCACAGTGGTTAAGAGTGGGGATTCTGAAGCTACAAAACTTGGATTCCATTTCTGGCCCTGCCAGGTATACGCTGTACCACCTTGGGAAATTATTTAATGTCTCTGTGAACCATTCTTCTGGGCTCTGAAATGGGGCATAATAACAATACCTACCTCAAGGCGGGAGCATAAAATGAAATTATTAATATATGCAAATACTCAGAACAACAGTAAATGTTCAGTACATATTAGCTAATTCCCTTCCCAGTAGATACCCAAGGAAAAAATAACAAATTTCTTTACCGCGACATGACCTTCTTCACGGCTGAGATAGTTGTGAACATCCTTCAGGGCTGCTAGGGCACACTGCCTGAAATAGACCAGGAAAGAAAAAGAGACAATCCTTATCTCATTGTCTGCCGTATCTTCTGTATCATCTCTCATGTCTTAGACTAACTTATGTGCCCTGTGCTTTAGGCACCGTGCTAAGCACAGAGGGGTCAAACAGTTGAAACTGGCTGTATGTGCACAGCTTACACAGCTTAGGGGCAGGTATAAAGTGACACAATCAGGAAAAGCTGAGCAATGACAGAAGCCATAATATTCCAACCCTTGAGCTAATGGAACTCAAGCTGAACTGTTTTATGAACCCAGGTAGAGCATATGGTCTGTGAAATAAAAGGCATTCCTGGCATGGGTAACACACAGGCATGACAGTGGCAATGTACTTATGCTTTCAGCAAAAATCTCTTTAGTAATTACTCACTGCTGGGTTCTATATTGAGGACATAGGGCCCAGGCTCTATTCTGCCTTTACTCAGAGTCTTGTAGTGTAGAGAGACCTTGAGGTTGAACTGATGAGACTACAGAAATTAGAGTAGGCCAAGCTATTGAGATTCTTGCCTCAAATGCTAAGCTGAGAAGCTTCTACTCTCTCCTGTCAGAAGTAGAAGATCATTAAAGGTTTTTGATAAGTGGATGGTTATGACCAGAAACAGGCTTTGGGCAGGATAATGGAAGGGCTGTTCCAACTACTGTTTGAGAGTCTAGAGGGCCTCCTTTCTGGTCCAGATTATTCTGCCCTACTCCCCCAGTATCTGAACAAGGGCTTTTCAGCCATGAGACAGCACAGGTTGCTAAAATATTGGGTACTTACTTCCTGATTTGCAGGGCCTCCATGTTGTCTGGAAGAAAGAATTCATAGTTCTTGTAGGTCACTGCCTCTCGTCGATACTGGCCTAAATTAAACACTGAAAGCAGGGAGCGCCAGTGAAGAGGTTGGGAAGATCCCAGTGGCCAAAAAATGTCCTTGCTGGGAGGGACCTCAGAGGTGGAAGAAGGTATAATTTGTAGCTATAAAATTGCTTTTAAAACTTCAAATTATGGCTACCAGTTTATTTATTCCTCACAACAACCCTGCAAAGTAGAGCTCACTATTACCATTTTATAAATGAGGAAACTGAAAGTTCAGAGATAGGAAAAACTTGCACAATTATTTCCTATCTGTGGATATCTGAGATTCAACCCAGGTCTATTTGGCAACATAGCTGGTGGTCTTTCCATTATTCTACTTTATCATAAACACCAATCCTTAAAATGCCCTACTCCGGTGGAAAGATGAAGAAATGGAGATCTAGGGAGTAAAATTAATCACCAAGGGTCAAACAGTGAGTGAGCTGGTGACAGATATAGACTAGACCTCCTGACTTCTAGTCCAAAGTTGTTTTATTTTTCTATATTATGATGAAGATTCTAAATCTAAATCTCTAGGCCATACTTTCCCACTTACAATGATGAAAAACTAGAGAGGAGGGAAGGAAAGGAGAAGAAAGAAGATAAGCAGCCAAAGAGTTAATATTTCATTCATTCACGTAACAAATACTTTTTGATTCCTACTCTGTGAAGCAGGATATGAGCTCTGGGTCTCAGGGATTAGCCCGATCTTCATGATGGGGCCCTTAAGGCACTCACAGTCCAACAGGTAAGACAGTGAGTAAACCAGTAAATGGAGAGCTCCTACAGAGTTTGTTAAATGCTCTGACAAAGACAATATGAAGCCATGGAAGAGAGTGAGAGGGAAGGAAAGACTAATTGTACTTGGAATGATCTGAGAAGGTTTCACCATTTGAACAAGACTTTTTAGGGTAGGCGCCTTTTACAGGCAGATATGGGCAGTGGGAGTCAGGAACAAAGGCATCCAGGTAGAGGAACAGCTTGAGCAAGAGTATGGCATTGGCAGAAGGAAGAGCATGTTTGGAGGATGGTGAGTCATCCACTATGGATTTAAACCTGCAGGCCAAGGGGACCTTTGTAGGTCACAGGCTTGTTCAGCTTTGTGCTTTGAAATATGACTCTGGAGGCCTTTGAGAGAACTGTGTGGAGTGAAGAAGATAGAAAGCAGGAGAACCAGAAACCCTGAACCCATGATGGGGCCCTTAAGGCAGAAACCAATCTGCCAGTGTCCCATGTACCTCTACACTCAGCAGATTTCCTGAGAGCTTGCAGTCCTCCATGAGAGCTGTTACTTCTCTCCTTCCCTTCTGCCAATGTCTTACTCCTCCCACAAGACTCAGCTCAAACATATCCTATGTAGGAAGCTTTCCTTGCCTTCCAGTTGTCAAATCCCTTTGTGATTTCATGCAGCATCCTGCTCCTGTTCTAGAATTCCTAGATGATATGAGGTATTCTTATATATCCCAGCTAGACTTAGAACTCCTCAAGGACAGGGTGAGTCTCATCCAGTTTTGTATCCTCATCACCTAGCAGGAGTTTGGGCACATGGAAAACCATTGGGAAACTCTTCACCAGTGAACTAGATAAAGAGAACATAGATGAATGAAATAAGAAATGGGAAAAAGAAACAAATTGGAGAGAGAAAGGAAGAGGGGGAGAGATAGAAGGAAGCAGGGCAGAGAGACAGCATGTTGAGATTAACAAGAGAAAGAAGGAGACAAAAAGAATGGAGAAAAGGAGACTATGGGGCTAATGTGGGATTCTTTTCTCTTCCAATCAGTAGAACCATGCATTAGACTTGGCACAGTATCAGGCTTAGAATCAAATAGACCTGGATTCATATCCTGGTTCTGTCACTTACTGGCCATATGCCTTTAGACAAGGCACTTCACCCCTTGGGCCTCAATTTCCTCAACTATGAAATGGTGAAGAAGTGGTAATGCTAATAAAAGTAGTAATATTGGTATGGCAATAATAGTAATGGCAATAAAAATAGAATGTTACTCACAGGGTTGTTTCGAGGCCATGGAACTTCTTGAGAGAAGACATTTAATCTTAACACTAGTTTTCCTATGCTTAGCACCTAGAGTGGTGTTGGTACAAAGTATGTGCTCAAGAAGTTATAAACTGTATAAGAATGTAGTAATAGTGATAGCAGTAGTCCTAATGCTGATAATAATAATGATGGGGCATTTCTGGTATTGAGGACTTTGGCCTTCTACCTAAGTAAGGTTTTCAGCCAGTGGCTTTTATGGGGTTGCTGAACAAAGACTTTCAGAGACATACCTTTAGTTGGTGTTCCTATCCAGTTGAGATATCGTGTGAGCTTCGTGGAGATATAAGTCTTGCCTCGAGCTGGTAAACCCACCATGATCACCATCGTGGGGGAATTGGTAAACTGGGGTATGGATGCTGAAAGACAAACAGACCCTCAAAAGCTTATCATCAGATTCATATGCTCTTCTGGTATTAGTTCAGAAATGTAGAGTTGTAAAGAACACGTCTCCCACCATTACAATAAGAACAAAAGCTGGGAAAGTGAAAATTAAGAACTTCTCTCGGACTCATCAGAAAACTGAGGTTGCAGTACCACAAACCTGTAGAAACAACCATCTTCAAGGGAGCCACAGGACCAGGCATTTGATTACCTGGTGCAGATACCAGTGAACAACATACAAATTCATAAGAAGATTCAGCTAAAAATTATGATGAATTGCTAGAGGCTGGTTATGGGCTAGTGTGAGAATGTGAAGCCTGTAGGGGCTGCAGACATAGGCAGTTTTGCACCCCTTTGCAGAGTTTTCCTCCAGGAACTCCCCCAGAAGCTGACAAGAAAGACTGAGAAGAATCCTGAGAAAGATATTCTGTAGTTCTGGCTTGGGGAGAACAGTACAATAGCTGTTGCTGAAATTCTGCACAGACTATTTTCCCTATATTCTCCATGGAGCAAAAGCCTTACTATTCAGGGAAAAGGCAACAAAAACTAGCTTGAAAGTACTGGGAGAAACTCACTGCAGCTGGCAGACAGACTGACCAACATCACTGAAACTCTGCCCATACCAATCTACCTTATCTTCCCAAAGGGAAAAATGTCTTAGTCCTCAGAAGAAAGGGCAACAGAGACTGAGGTGCACTGGTGAAAACTCAGTACAGCTGGGGGAGAAAATTAAAAAAAAAAAAAAAGGTCTAACCCGGGAGGGGCAGGAAAATGTGCTAGGCCCACCTGGGTTAGAACACAGGAGGAGAGGCAGGAACACTTGTGAAGGACACACCTCCAACACTCAGGGTAAGCCTGCCTAAGACTGAGACTTAATGAGAATAGCATAGAATGTCCCAGGTCCCCATTCCCCCACTACCAGGCTAAAAAGCATCAGTAAAAATAACAGTGGAATACATCCAAACGAGATTTAAGGCATATATTATCTCCAGGGTGTAGCACAAAGGGAAGAATCAAGGCAAGGAATAAAAACAATGTCTGAAGAGAAAAGCAATCATTAGGACCAAAATAAGTTATGACACAGATGTTGGAAATATCAGACAAGGAATCTGTTTATTTACTTGGATTATTTTGCTTTCTTTTTTGTACATTACAGATTCAGGGGTTATATGTGCAGGTTTGTTACCTGGGTATATTGTGTAATGGTGGGGTTTGGGCTTCTAGTGACCCCATTACCCAAATAGCGAACACAGTACCCAATAGGTAGTTTTTCAACTCTTGCTCCCCCCTGCCCATTCCCCCTTTTGGAATTCCCTTTGTCTACTGTTTCCATCTTTATCAGATAGGAAACTTAAAATAGCTATGATTAGTATGTTAAAGGCTCTATTGGGAAAGTTTATCATGCAAGATCAGATAGGCAATTTCGGCAGGGGGGTGAAAAGTATAAAAAAGAATCAAATATAAATGGGAGAGAAAAAAACACAGTAACAGATCTGAAGACTATCCTTGATATGTTCATCAACAGACTCTGCACAGCTGAGTCATCAGTGAACTTGAAGACAGGTCAATAGAGATCACACAAACTGAAATGCAAAGAGAAAAAAAAGAGCAAAAAAAAAGAAAACAGAACAAAACATCCAAGAACTGTGGGACAATATCAAACAGTATAACATATATGTATTTGGAACACAAGAAGAGGAAGAAAGAATAAGGCAGAAGAAATATGTGAAGACAATAATGGCCAAAATTTTCCAAATTAATGACTGACACCAAACCACAGATTCAAGAAGCTCAGAGAACACCAACCAGGGTAAATACCAAAACCAAACCAAAACCCACACCCAGATATATCAAATTCAAATTACAGAAAATCAAGACAAAAATAAAATCTTGAAGACTGCCAGGAAGAAGGCGGTAGGTGGGGAACATCTTACCCACAGAAGAACAAAGAGAAGAATTATACCAGACTTCTTGTCAGAAATCACATAAGCGGCCGGGCGCGGTGGCTCAAGCCTGTAATCCCAGCACTTTGGGAGGCCGAGATGGGTGGATCATGAGGTCAGGAGATCGAGACCATCCTGGCTAATACGGTGAAACCCCGTCTCTACTAAAAAATACAAAAAACTAGCCGGCGAGGTGGCGGCCGCCTGTAGTCCCAGCTACTCGGGAGGCTGAGGCAGGAGAATGGCGTGAACCCGGGAGGCGGAGCTTGCAGTGAGCTGAGATCCGGCCACTGCACTCCAGCCTGGGCGGCAGAGCGAGACTCCGTCTCAAAAAAAAAAAAAAGAACTCACATAAGCAAAAAGACAGTGAAATGAAACCTTTAAAGTGTTGAAAGAAAAAAATGCCAATCCAGAATTCCAAGTTCTGCAAAAATATCCTTCAAAAATTAAGATAAATGCTTTTTCAGACAAAAACTGAGGAAACTCAGCATCAGCAGACCTGTCTTACAGTCTAAATATTAAAGGAAATTCTTCAGACAGAGGGATATGATACAGATCAGAAAATTGGGTGTACATTATTAAAGGAAAAGTGTTGCAAAAGTAATAAATGAAGACAAATATAACTATCATATTCTTAATTGTTCTAAAATATAACTGATTGTTTAAAGCAATAATAGTACCAATGTATTGTATGTTTATAGCATTTGTAAAAAAATAATGGAATACAACAATGACACAAACAATGGAAGGAAGGAATTGGGGATAGTTTTGTACTACACATGAAGCAGTATAGTATTATTTAAAGGTGAACCAAATTATATAAAAATGTACATTACAAACTTTCTGGAAACCACTAAAAAGGTGTCCTTAAAAGATATCTAATAATAAATAAATACATGAGACAAAATGGGATCACACAAAATAACCAAATAAAATAATGAAAGGCAGAAAAAGACGGAAAAAGGAAACAAAAGCCAAATACAGTAAATAGAAAACATCAAGAACAAATATAATGAAAACAGAAAGATGGTAGATTTTAACCTAACTATATTGATAATCACTTTAAATGTGAATCAACTAAATATTCCAACTGAAGAAGAAAGTGGTCAGATTAGATTAAAAAGTAGGATCCAACTACATGCTGTTTACAAAACTATATAGTTGGGTCCAATTCTCAGACCTTTTATCTCTCACTAACTCAAATATAAAATTCTGATAGGATGCATGAACACTATATGAAAATTGAAAGGTAAATCTAAGTAGGTAGATCAGAGAAGACACCAGAGTTTGAAGTACCAACTAAACAACTACAAATTCAGCATTACTTTTCTCCCCGTTCAGTATCCTGAGCCTGAATTCAACATGGTATGCAATTCAAAACGAGCATTGTCTAGCAGACAGAGATGCAGGAGAAGTCTTGGAGTTTGGGCTCAAGGAATGTAACAGAGAACTAAAATTCAGAGAGAGTGGGGGAAATCCTTGGGTTTTTATTTACTCCTTCTTTGGTTCCACAGTGGAGGCAGTAAAAGCAAAGGTGGCTCAGAAGCAATAGTGGCCCAGAATGGGAGCCTCCAGGAATCAAAACTGTGTGGGATAAGTTCCTTCCTCTAGGTGAAGCCACGATGTCAAGAAGACATCTTTATACTATTTTTTTCCTCTTCCTCTCCCTCTCTCGTTCTCACTCTCTCCTCCTGCTACTTATTTCTGGAAATGCTACAACTACCACAGTGGGTAGTTTTTGAAGAGAAAACAGAAAATGAGAGCCCAGGGAACTGGAAAGTACTGAAAAGATAAAGGAGAGGGAAGAGTTTTGAAAAAGCAACAGTGTAAAGTTGATTTGAACCCCTGGGCTTACCTCTGACTTGTGACTGCTTTGATCTTCATTAGCATACCAAAGATTTGGAAACTCAACTAGAAAGGACACCTCCACCCAAGTCTCAGACTGACCACTAGATGGTACAAACACAGGACAGACCTATATGGTACTGCAAAGGCTTGAAAACTGAATTGATGTTGGAACCAAAATATACAAAAGGCTAAAACAAAAATATAGACTTTCTCCACAGGATATAAACAAGATAGAGAATCTCAAGACAATACTCACAATGTCCAGGATACAAACTACAATCAATCAGCATGCAAATAACCATAAACATTTCAATTAACATGGAAAAAGACAACAGACATGAATGATAAGACATTAAATTATCTTAAATTAGCTATTATAAAAATGTTGAATGAACAATAGCAAGCGATTTTGGAACAATATTTAAAACAGAAGCACTCAGTGAAGAAACAGAGGATATAAATAAGAATCACATGGATATTTGAACTGAAAACATAATAGCTGAAATAAAAACTCAGGAATGAAAGAGTAGATAGAAATTTCATAGCTATTACAATGACAAGAGTATATAATAGCAATTCTAAACACATAAATTTGACAACATAGATGAAACAAATTTCTCAAAAAGCACAAACTGGCAAAACTTATCCAAAATGTAACAAATAATCTAAATAATCTAAATCCTTCTATAAATATTACTGAAATTGAATTTGCAATTAAAAATTTTCCCCCAAAATACCAGGTCCAGACAGTCTCAATGGCAAATTTTACCATTCATTTAAAGAAGAAATAGCATCAATTCTATACAATCTCTCTATGAAGTTAGAAGACGAAAATACATATCAACTTACTCTGTGAGGCCAGCATTTCCTGATATAAAAACCAGAAAAATAAGTGATATAAAAAAGAAACTACAAATCAATATCCCTCATGAACATAAGAATCCTAAAAAAAGCAAATGAAATTTGGCTATATACAAAATAGATAATTAATATACCACAAGAAAGCATGGTTTATCCCAGGAATACAAGGCTGGTTCAACATATGAAAATCAATCAAAGCAATCCATTCTAAAGATGTAAAACTCCATGGTAGGTTTGAATGCATCCTCCAAAGTTCATGTGTGGAACTTAATCTCCAGTGCAACAGCATTGAGAGGTGGGAACTTTAAGAGGTGATTAGGTCATGAGGGCTCTACCTCTAAGGCTTCTGCCTCATGAATGAATTAATGGCATTATTGATGGAATGGTTTAGTTAACTAAGAAAATAGTTCCTGGTAAAAGGATAAGTTTGGCTCCCACACTCGCATGCACAGGCACGCACATAAGCACACTCTCTCTGCCCTTTCACCTTCCACCATGGGATGATGCAGCAAGAAGGCCCTCACCAGATGTGGCCATGTGATCTTGGACTTCCCAGCCTCCAGAACTGTAAGAATAAATCTCTATTCTTTATAAATTAGCCAGTCTGTGGTATTCTGTTTTAGCAGCACAAAATAGATTAAGATGCCCCAAATTATATCAGCAGATAAAAAAACTTTTTATAAAATACAATATCCATTCGTAATGAAACTCTTAGCAATTTGGAATAGAAGGGAGCTTCCTTACCCAGATAAAGAATATTTACAAAAAATCTACAGCTAATATCATACTTTATGTTGACAGACTAATGCTTTCTCTCTATATCAGGAACAAGGCAAGGATGTCCACTCTCACCACTCCTATTCAACATAGTACTGAAACTTCTAGTCAATATTATAAGGCAAGAAGGAAATATAAGGCATGCAAATTGTAAAGGAAGAAATAAATCTGTCCCTGTTCATCCACAATATGATTGGGTAGAAAATCCCAGGAAATCTATATTTTAATTTCTGTTTTATTTTTTGAGACACAGTCTTGCTCTGTCACCCAGGCTGGAGTGCAGTGCCATGATCATGGCTCACTGCAACCTCAGCTTCCCAGGTTCAAGGGCTTCTCATGCCTCAGCCTCCATAGTAGCTGGGAGTACAGGCATGTGCCACCACACCTGGCTAATTTTTGTATTTTTAGTAGTGATGGGGTTTCACCATGTTGGCCAGGCTGGTCTCGAACTCTTGGCCTCAAGTGATCTGCCCACCTCAGCCTCCGAAAGTGCTGAGATTATAGGCATGAGCCACTGTGCCTGGCCCAAAATCTATTTTTAACTGATCTTTAACAAAGCATACAACAACATAAAGTAGAGAAATGATACCCTATTCAATAAATGATGCTGGGATAATTGGCAAGCCACCATAGAATAAAACTGGACCCTCATCTCTCACTTTATACAAAAATCAACTCAAGATGGATCAAAGACTTATATCTCAGACTTGAAATCATAAAAATTTTACAAGATAACATTGGGAAAACTCTTCTAGACATAGGCTTAGGCAAAGAATTCATGACTAAGAACCAAAAGCAAATGCAACAAAACCCTCCTAGTACTAATAAGCGAGTTTATCAAGTTCACAGGGTACAATGTCAACACATAAAAGTCAATCATAATACTATATACAATCAATAAACAATTCAAAATAAAAATAAAAAAATGTTTACAATAGTTCTAATAAGATAAAATCATTAGGTATAACACCAACAAAACATGTATAAAAGATCTGTATGCTGGAAATTACAAAATGCTGTTAAAAAAAAATCACTAAATGCTTCTGTGCAGCAGAAGAAATAATCAGCAGCGTAAACAGACAACCAACAGAGTGGGAGAAAATATTCACAAACTATGCATTTGATAAAGGACTAACATCCAGAATATACAAGAAACTCAAACAACTCAGCAAGAAAAAAACAAATAATTCCATCGAAAAGTGGGCAAAGGACATGAATATAGAATTCTCAAAAGAAGATATATAAACAGCCAACAAACACATGAAAAAATGCTCAACATCACTAACTTTCAGGGAAATGAGAATTAAAGCCACATGAGATACCACCTTACTCCTGCAAGAATGGCCATAATTTAAAAAAAAAAAAAAAACCTTGGCATGGATGTGGTGAAAAGAGAACACTTTTATAGTGCCGGAGGAATGTAAACTAGTACAACCACTGTGGAAAACAGTATGGAGATTCCTTAAAGAACTAAAAGTAGAACTACCATTTGATCCAGCAATCCCACTACCAGGTATCTACCCAGAGGAAAGGAAGTCATTACATGAAAAAGACACATGCACACGCATGTTTATAGCAGCACACTTCACAATTGCAAATATATGGAACCAACCTAAACCCATCATACAACGAGTGGATAAAGAAACTGTATCCATTTTCTTATATCATTTCTTTATATCATATTCCATGATATATATACCATGGAATGCTACTCAGCCTTAAAACAGAATGAAATAATGGCCTTTGCAGCAACTTGGATGGACATAGAGGCCATTATTTTAAGTGAAGTCACTTAGGAATGAAAAATCAAATATCGTTATGTTCTCACTTATAAGTGGAGCTAAGTTATGAAGATGCAAAGGAGTAAGAATGTTATAGTGGACTCTGGGGACTTGGGGGAAAGGATGGAAGTGGGGTGAGTGATAAAAGACTACATATTGGAGCCAGCGTACACTGCTCAGGTGACAGATGCACCAAAATCTCAGAAACCATGACTAAAGAACTTACCCATGACCAAAAACCATCTGTACCTAAAAACTCCTTAAAACTATTGAAAATAAATAAAAAACAAAACAATGTTGGTGGAAAGAACTTTACTACATTATTTTGAGACTTATTATAAAGCCGCAATATTCAGGACAGTGTGGTATTGGAAAAAGGATAGCTATCTAGATCAGTGAAACAGAATAAAGAGCCCAGAAATAGACCCACTCAAATTTTGGACAAGGTCAACTAATTTTGGACAAAGGTACAACAACAAATGGTGCTAGAACGACTGGAAGTCCACTGCAGAAAATGAACTCGAATACTTAAACCTTATGCAAAAAGTAATTCAAAGTGGATCATAGGTCTAAATATAAAATGTAAAATGATAAAACTTCTTAAAAAAAGACATGAGAGAGAATGTGTGAAATATTGGATATGCCAATAGTTTTAGTTATATTACAAAAAACATATCCATACAAGAAAGAAATAGATAAATTGAAACTATAATATTTAAACATTTTTATTTATGAAAATTTTAAAAATAAAAATTGTTAAATATTTACATATTAAATTTTTTTATCTGTGAAAGACACAAAAGAATGAAAAGAAATGCCACAGGTTGAAAGAATATGCTTGTACATTATATATGTGGTATATCCCAAATACATAAATAACACTTAAAACTGAACAATAAAAGATAAAATTTAATTTTAAAAAGTAGCAAAGCATCTGAACAAACATTTCACCAACCCAAATGTACAGATGGCAAAGAAGTGTATTAAAAGATAATATCAATCATTAGGAAAATGAAAATTAAATGTGTAATGAGAAGCACTTCAAGATATAGCTATTAAAGTGGCTAGAATTAAATACACATATAAATTTACAAGACAATATGAAATGCTGGCAAGGATGTATTACAAAAGGAACTCTCACTCATGCTAGTGGAAATGCAAATGGTTCAGGCATTTTGGAAAACAGTTTGGCAGTTACTTTTAAAATTTAACATACACTTGACATATGACCCAGCATTTTCACTCACAGATACCTTTGGAAGGGAACTGAAAAATCAAGTTTACACAAAAATGTATATGAGAATATTTATAGAGCCTTACTAAAAATCACTAAAACCTGGAAACAACAAGATACTCTTCAGCTGGTGAATGGATAAACAAATTGTGGTACAATCATAGACTAGAATACCATTTGGCAATTAAGATAACTGTTGATATTCATACAGCTAGGATGAATCTTAAATGCATTATGCTAAGAGAAAGAAGCCATATCCAAAAGCTGACAAGTGATACTGTTCCATTTATATGACATCTTAGACAAGGCAAAATTATAGGAACAGAGAACAGGTCAGTAGTTGCCAGGGGTTGGGGAGGTCTGAGGGGTTGACTATAATGGGCTGTACAAGAGAATTTTTAGGGTGATGGAATTGTTCTATATGGTACTATGGAAGAGGATATCTGACTTTATACATTTGTCAAAACTCACAAAACTGAATTTTATTGCATTCAAGGTTTTAGAAATCAACCGAAATGTCTGAGCAACTCAATATTGAATGCAGTTTGCAACAAATGGTTCTAACTGTATTACAAGTGTATATATCATAACCTCACAACATGCAGTGGAGAAAGAAAACCTGAAATGAATAACCATGAAAATAGTGTTTTGCCGAGTATTTAAAGACTAACGACAGAAAGTAATTGTGTGTAGACACTGTACTCTGATTGGTACAATTGTTTCTCCCAGGGGTATGAGTTAACAATTCTGAAACTACCAGTGTAGTAGGTGAATAAATAAATAACAAATAAATAAATAATAAATAACTTGTAGATAATGAGAGTCAGGTATTTCACAGTCTAAGAAAGAAGCTCATAATAAACAAGGGAGAGGTCTAGAACGATGCCTTATAGTGCAATTTAGGGTCAGAAATGGTATTAACTCCTGCTTATTTTAACATATATATATAAATAGACACTAAAATACAGATGGGTTAGCATGCACACAAATATTTCTTAGCTCTGTCTGCTGAGAGGGCTAGAATTAATGATACCCTAAAAGTGACAAAAGCATCCAGATCTTGGTTTCCAAATACCACTTTTCAATTACAGGAACCATAGTTTCTTGGAGAAGAGGCTGATGTATCTTGTAAAAAAGCAACGAAGTGCTAGAAAAATAAGGAGGATAAGAGTATATCAAAGGGACACAGGAAGGGAAAAGACAGGGATGAGTAAGTGGAGCATAGAGGATTCTAAGGGCGGTGAAACTACTTTAATACTGCATGCATGTCATTATAAATTTGCTCAAGCCTATAGAATGTGCAACTCCAAGAGTGAATACTAAACTATGGACTCCGGGTGATAGCAATGTGTCAATGTAGGTTCATCATTTGTAACAAATACCCCTGTGGCAGCGGATATTGATAATGGGAGAGGCTATGCGTGTGGAGGGGAGGAAGGGAGTATATGGGAAATCTTGGTACCTTTTGCTCAATTTTGCTGCAAACCTAAAACTGCTGTAAAGTATAAAGTCCATTAAAAACAGAACAGAACACGGGAGCCAATATGAAAGAGTTCCTAATGGGTGAAGCTGGGACAAGGTGACCAACAAATAAATAAGTAGAGTATTATATTATAACCCAAAGAATTAAATATTTATGAGTACCTACTTACATACATACATTGTTGAATAAATAAGTAGGGGAGAAAGGAAAATCTTTATAGAGGGATTCCAAATAATAAATGTAGAATAAATAAGGAAACTAGAAAATCATCATTAGAACACTACTGTAATAATTGCTGCAGGTACGATCCACTGATTAATGCTAAAATTAGTGAGTGAAACTTTAAGGGGAATCTGAAGAGTTGCATAGGCTCAAATAATTTTACCCAAATTATTACAGTGTTTTAAATGAACTTCCACAAATTAGTTGATACTTCTCCCTCTAGGGGGTGGCATTTAATTTCCCTCCCCTTGAGTGTGGGCTGGACATAATGATTCACTTCCAAAGAATATAGTATGGAAAAGAAACATAGTAACCTGGCAGACTACAACTAATCTAAGAGTTCAAGGTCAATATCATCAGCAATAAGTCATGTTGATATCATCTTCCCTCTGATGTGATGTGATGAGAAAGACACCTCACCTCTATGGTATTCTCCTTAAAACACACAGCCACAGTCTAAACATGAGAAAATATCAGAAAACCTCAAATTGAGGGTTTCACAAAACACTTGACCAAAATTGTCAAAGTTATGAAAAACAAGGAAAGACTGAAAAGCTGTCACAGATTGGATGATTCTAAGGAAATAAGACAAATAATCCCAATGTGGTATGCTGGATTGGATCCTGGAACATAAAAAGGACATTAGTGAAAAAACTGAAGAAGCCTGAATAAATTATGTAGTTTAGTTAATAGTAATTTACCCATGTTAATTTGTTAGTTTGACAAATACACCATGCTTATGTAAAGTGATAACATTGGTGGAAGCTGAATGAAAGGTATACAGGAATTCTACAGTTGTTCTGTAAATCTAAAATTATTTCAAAATAAAAAGCTAAAAAATAAAAAAGCTTACTGCCAGGACAGACTTAGGTAGCGGCCATTCACTTCCTGAATGCTTTCCCTTCCTATTTAGTCACTTCATGTGGATAAAACTCTTATTTGTCCTATCACCTAATCTCGTTTTTAGAAAAGGATCTTATGACAGCTGGTCACATTTCCTCAAGCTCTTCTGTAAACTTTCAGGTAATTTTAAGTAGTACAGTATCTTACTCAAGTTGTATATGGTAGAATATAGAAGAGAGATTTCTATTTCTGGTGATATTTTGGGCTATATTATAAAGAGTCCTTCCAATACAAAACACCTAAAAATACTGAATTTAAAACAATAAAGCATGGCTGAACTGGTGTGAAAGCAACAGAAATCCTCAGAGGCCAGAATGAGAAAATAATTACTGTTCTAAAGAGATAAATAACAACTAAAATCCATGTTTACCCTGGTAGCCTGGAGCAGTGTTTCACAAACATGAAATCAATTCAGTGGGTGCAATAGGCAGCAAATAATATCACCCTTAATGATCCACACCTCTTGTTATTCATGACATTGTGTAGTCACTTACTGTTGAGTGTTGGCTGAATCTAGTGACTTGCTTTTAACACATAAAATAAGGCAAAAGTGATGGGATATCACTCCTGAGATTTTATCACGAAAAGACTGGCCATCCATTTTGTTGGTCCTCTTTGGCTCTCTCATTGACTTGTTCTGTTGGAAGCCAGCTGTCATGTTGTGAGCTTCCCTAGGGAGAGACCCACACAGCAAGAAGTTGAGGATTGTCTCTGGTCAACAGTTAGTGAGAAACTAAGGACCTCATTCCAATATGCTACGAGGAAATGAATCTTGCCAACAACCTTGGGAGTAAGTTGGAAGTGGTAGTAGAACCTTGAGATGACCAAGCTTCAGCCAATACCCTGACTGTAGCCTTATTAGAGATCCTGAACTAGGGGACCCAGCTGAGCTGTGCACTGATCTCTGACTCACAGAAACAGAGAAAATAGATGTTTGCTGTTTTAAGGCACTAAGTTTTGGGGTTAATTTATTATACAGTAGTTGACAAAATAATACGGTGGATCATAAAAAGCATATTTTTGATTTAATATATATATGTGTGTGTATATATATATATATATATATATATGAACACAATCACACAAATGTGTGTGTTTATTGAGTGGCAAAGTAAGAAACAATGTTTCTTCTCTGGGCCATTGTCAAAGGATTGACACATTCTGGCTTAAAACTTGGGCTTTAAGAGATAGCACATATAGAGGATAGTAAACAAAACTCTTTGGCTCAAAGTAGGAAGTTGGATCTGAGAGCCTGCCTAAAGTCTGGACCCGAAAAGGTGACATAATCAGTGGGTAAAGAAGAAGCACCTGAGACTGTCTCAACCTTGGCTTTGTGGAGGGAAATAAAAGAGTGAATAGTTACTGAGATTCCTAGCCCAATCCTGCATTTATGTGGGTTTGGGGCTGAGATGTACATTACCTGTGTAGAAGAAAAAAAAAAAAAAAGCAACACACACACACACACACACACACACGAGAAAAACCTGTATGAATAAGAATCCATAGAAACAAACCAAAGAATCAGAATTGCAAAAACTATAATTGGAATTATCTGATTTATACTGTGAAATAAGCATTGGTTGTATGTTTAAAGAAATGAAGAAGGTATAAAAAGTATGTCAACGAAATGTGAGACTATCAAAGAAAGACCACATGAATTTTTAAAAGAATCAATACAGCTTCTAGAAATTAGAAATGAGAGCATTAAAATTAAAAACTCAATGTATGAGGGTTAAACAGCAAACTAAACAGAGGTGATGAGATAATTAATGAACTGGAAAATAAATCTGAAGAAACTACATAGGAAGTACTATAGGAATAACAAGATATGGAAATATAAAATAGAGATTAAAACACATGGCTAGAATGATAAAGTCTACCATGGGTTTAATTACAGTTCCGGAAAGAAAAGAATTGATGAAAGATAACAGTCCTCAAGTTAGGGAAGCCCAACTTTAAACAAAAATAAAAACAAGCAACATTTAGAAAAATCATCATAAAATTTCAGAACACTAAAGCCAAATAGATCTTAAAAGCAATCAAAGATAAAAGACAGTTTACCTAACGAGTAACAATGAGATTCCCAGTTGACTTCTCAACAGCAATAATGAAAACCAGAGGTAGTGAAATAACATTACTGAAGTTCTATGAGAATATAACTTTTAACCCAGAATGTATACTCAGAAATAAGTCTCTTCAAGAATGAGGATGCCATAAACACATTTTCATGTAAACAACTCTGAGAGAATTTACTACCGAAAGACCTTCAATAAGGGTTCTGTGGAATGTACCTCAGACAGAAGAAAAACAGTACCAAAAGAAAGGACTAAGAAACAAGAAGAAATGGTGAGCAAGTAAAATGGTAAACATGTGGGTCAAACTAAGCCAACATTGACTTGAGAAACAACAATAAAAATGTCTATTTCATGGGTTTATAAAACAACTAAGTAAGGAACTTCCAGTTTCAGTTCCAAGAGGTTGGGAGTTCTTGCTCTCATCTTTACAATAAGAAAAATTTGGTCACACTGAAAATCAAGGATTTTTCTGGGACCCATTAGAGAACTGAGGCCACAGAGAAAACGACTACCTTGAAATCTGAAGAGTCAGGCACTTTCAGAGAGAGAGAAAGCATCTGAAATTTTCTTATCTCGTGTGGAAAGCACTGGACGCCGGAAGCTAGTTAATACTTACATACTACAAACAACTTTACACTTGTAAATTTATCTATTTAGAATATATGGATCAATTCCTTGAAAACCACAGCCTCTCACAAGTCAGCCAAAAATAAAACAGACACTCGAATAGTCCTATAAACATTAAAATAATTTAGTTCAACACAAAATCTCCAGAAATAGAAATCTCCAGGCCCAATGTGTTTACTTCAAAAGTCTATAACACTTTTAAAGAAGAATAATGCAAATTGTAAACAACATTTTCAAGGAAATAAGAGGAGGAGGGAATATTTTCAACCAATTTTATGAGGCCAGAATTACCCTGATACCAAAAACCGACAAATGGAGTACCAAAAATCCAAAAACTCTATAGTTCACTCTCTCATAAACTTAGATGCAAAAATCTTCAACAAAATATTGGCAGACGGAATCCAACATTACATGAAAATAATTACAGTCAGTCCTCTGTATCTGTGGGTTCCATATCTGCAGATTCAACCAACTGCAGATAGAAAACACTTTAAAAAACATAAAAATAACAAGAACACTACAAATAAAAAGCAATACAGTATAACAACTATTTGCATAGCATTTACATTGTATTAGGTATCATAATTAATCTACAGATGATTTAAAGTATATGAGAGGATATGTGTAGGTTATATGCAAACACTAGGCCATTTTATAAAAGGGACTTAAGCATTCATGGATTTTGGTATCTGCAGGGGTTCCCAGAACCAATCCTCTGCAGATACTGAGGGATGACTGTATATGCAATGATTAAGTGGGATTTAGTACAGGTATGCAAGACTAGAATAAAATTCAAAAAATCAATTAATGTAATCCACCCTATCAACAAACTAAAGAAAAAAAATCAATACACACTGACAAAGCACATCATAAAACCATTAATGATAAAAACTTTCAGCAAGTTAGGAATAGAGATGAATTACCTAAACTTGATAGGCACTCCTTTCTTTCAATAATTTTAATGAGTTTAAGCACTCAGCAATTCGTCAATTGGGAAGCACAATACATAAGTTCAGGGCTCAGCGGATCAAGGGAAAACTTTTATAAGGTGTTCTCAGAAGAGAGATGAAATAAATATTTGATTGCTTAAAGTAGAAAGTCCATAGTTAGAGGTTAGTTGGTGGTTTCTGAATGGTTAAGCTTAAGATTTTATATTTTTATTTTTTATTTTAAGTTCAGGGGTACATGTGCAAGTTTTTTACTGAGATAAATTAATGTCACAAGAGTTTGTTATACAGATTATTTTGTCACCCAGGTGTACCTACTACCTATTAACTAGCACCCATTAGTTATTCTTCCTGATCCTCTCCCTTCTCCCACTCTCCACCCTCAGGTAGGTCTCAAGTGTGTGTTGTTCCCCTCTATGTCCATGTGTTCTCATCATTTAGCTCCCACTTACAAGGGAGAACATGCAGTATTTGGTTTCCTGTTGCTGTTTTCGGTTGCTAAGGATAATGGCCTCCAGCTCCATCCATGTCCCTGCAAAGGACATAATCTCATTCTTTTTTATGGCTGCATAGTATTCCATGGTATATACATACTACATTTTCTTTATCCAGTCTGTCATTGATAGACATTTAGGTTGATTCCATGTCTTTGGTATTGCGATGTGATATGTCTGCATGTGTCTTTATAATAGAACAATTTATATTCCCTTGGGTATATGCCTGGTAATGGGATTGCTGGGTTGAATGGTACTTCTGTTTTTAGCTCTTTGATGAATCACTACACTGCTTTCCACATGGTTGAGCTAATTTACATTCCCACCAGCAGTGTATAAACATTCACTTTCTTCTGCAATCTCGCCAGCATCTGTTATTTTTTGAGTTTTTTATGATAGCCATTCTGACTGGTGTGAGATGGTATCTCACTGTGGCTTTGATTTGCATTTCCCTAATCATAAGTGATGCTGAGCATTTTTTCATATGCTTGTTGGCTGTATGTATGTCTGTCTTCTTTTGAAAAGTGTCTGTTCATGTCCTTTGCCCACTTTTTAATAGGGTTGTTTGTTTTTCTTGTAAATTTGTTTAAGTTCAACTTGATAAGAAACTTCTACAAAGCAAACAAAAACTATCACCAACATTATACTTAAAAGTGAAAGACTAAATACTTTCCCCCTAACATCAGGACTAATGTAAGGATTTCCACCTTCTCCACTCTTTTGACATAGTACTAGAAGTTCTAACCACTGCAATAAGGCAATAAAAGGAAATAAAAGGCATACAGTTTGGAAAATAATTTTTAAAAATTCCCTATTTAAAATGTCATGATTGTCTACATAGAATATCCTCCTAAACTACAGAAATTCCTCGAACTAACAAGTGAGTTCATCAGGGCTGCATGATACAAGATCAACACACAAAAACAATCTTGAGACCTTCATTTCTGGCATGAGAGTATGAGGAACTCTGAAGACCCTTTCTCTAATAAAACAAGCTCAGCTGGCAAAAATTACAACACTACAATCTTTTAAAATCTCTGGAAATTGTCTTAAATGGAATACAGCACATGAAGATACTTTTATTCACGAAAATCTACTGAAATTTGGTAAGAACACAGTCTTTGACACATGTGCCATGCTACTGTTCCCAACCTTACTACTGTTCCCTCACTACTGGCTCCAAGCTTAGCTTGATAGAAGCTCCACTTAAGGTGTATGTAGCCAAGATGAAGCTCCTTTTCTTCTTGGAGAGAATGTCCCATCAGTACTTTGGCATCTTACTGGAAGGAGCAGAGAGCTAGCATTTAGCATTCCCTTCCACTCAAAATTGCAGAGGCCTGGCAAGTGTGGTTAAGAGGTTGGAGGTTCCTTACTCCTCCCAGTTTTTACTCATAGAATAGAGGCTATATCCCAGGTGCAATAGGCTAAGAATACTGGGGTCCTGATTACCCTCATTCCATCTTGCTCATAGGGTAGGTTCCACACCAGGACAGGCAAACTAAGACCAGAAGCTGCTGCCTTGCCCAGCACCCAGAACAGTGCTCAGACAGTATGCCCATGGAGAGAGGAAATTCGTAAGAGGAAAGAGCTCTGAAACTCTCCCCCTAAAACTAACTTTATTTTTATTTTATTTTATTTTTTTTTCTTTTCTTTTTTTTTTTATTATACCTTAAGTTCTAGGGTACATGTGCATAACGTTTATATCATGTATAACTCCCCAATGCAATCCCTCCCTCCTCCCCCCCCCCCGATAGGCCCCAGTGTGTGATGTTCCCCTTCCCGAGTCCAAGTGATCTCATTGTTCAGTTCCCACCTATAAGTGAGAACATGCGGTGTTTGGTTTTCTCTTCTTGTGATAGTTTGCTAAGAATGATGGTTTCCAGCTGCATCCATGTCCCTACAAAGGACGCAAACTCATCCTTTTTATGGCTGCATAGTATTCCATGGTGTATATGTGCCACATTTTCTTAATCCAGTCTGTCACAGATGGACATTTGGGTTGATTCCAAGTCTTTGCTATTGTGAATAGTGCCGCAATAAACATACGTGTGCATGTGTCTTTGTAGTAGAGTAATTTATAATCCTTTGGGTATATACCCAGTAGTGGATGGCTGGGTCATATGGTACATCTAGTTCTAGATCCTTGAGGAATCGCCAAGTTCAACCATTATGGAAAACTAACTTTATTTTTAACATTGTATAAAGAAGCTCAAGCCCAAGGATGTTCTCAAAAACTACAAGTTCACTTAACTAAGAACAACATAGGCCAGCTCGTTTATCAGAGAGAACAAGAGAGAGAGGGACAGGTAAGAAGAGCCCTTCTGGGGTATGAAGAATCTTGAAAGACTTACTTCTCAAACTACTCCTGCAAGAGTTTAATTAGATAAAGCATGCTGGGCAATGCATGCTCCAGGACACAGCCAAACAAACAAACAAACAAAAAACAAAAACAAAATAGAGCGTTCAGCTAGTAATTAGTAGAGCCTAGAGTGTAATACCCCCATGTGGGCTGACAGCTTAATAGAGAGACTGGGAAAAAAGTCAAAGAAAGACCAAATTACCTGCAAGTCAAAGCTATGCACTCCAAGAAGCAACACTGAAGAGTTCACACTGCAGGGAAACATACTTTAAAAATAGCCTAACCAAGTCACAAAGCAAAGAGTTATACAGAAATAAGGAAATGATACCAGAAGGTAATTCAAACTGACAGGAACAAATGAAAATAATAGAAAATAATGTATGTAATTTTCCAGCTTCTTTAAAACATAAAATTATATAAAATAATAATTATAATGATGCATTGTTTAGTTTTTAGCATATACAGATATAATATATGTATATAATAATAGCTCAAAAAGGAAGGTGGAAGAGAAATATATAGGAGTGAATTTTTATATCTCACTGGAATTAAATTAGTACAAATCTGAAGCACACTGATGTATGATGTATGTGAAAAGCCCTAGAACAACCACGAAGAAAATACCTCAAAAATGTATAACAAAAATGATCAAATGAATTAAAATGTTAAACTAGAACAATTAATTTAATGCAAAAGAAAGCAGTAAAGGAGGAATAGAGGGAAAAAGACATGAGCTCTAAGAAAAATAAAACTGCATATTTAAACCACTATACCAATAATGATTTTAAATCAGAACAGATTAATCAACCCAATCAAAAGGTAGAGAATATCTAACTGAATACAAACGAGGAAGATCCAACTGCATGCTGCCTACAGAAGACACATTTTAGATTGAAAGATACAAGGCAGGCCTGGTAGCTCACGCCTATAATCCGATCACTTTGGGAAACCAAGGTGGGAGAATCCCTTGAGCCCAGAAGTTTGAGACCAGCTTGGGCAACATAGTGAGACTCCATCTCTATTCTAAAAAAGAAAGAAGAAAAAAGAGAAGAAAGCAAATAGATTAAAAGTAAAAGAATGTAAGTAATACAGTAATACATCATGCAAACAGCAACCACAATAAATTTGGAGTGACCATACTAATATGAGACAAAATGGATATTAAAAAACATTACTAGAGATATATAGGCACATTTAATGACAAAGGGTCAACCAATAATGAATATATCACAATTATAAACATATATGCCTAAACAACAGAGCCGCCAAATACATGATGCAAAACTGGCAGAATTGAAGGGAGAAATAGACAATCCACTGACAAGCTGGAAACTTCAAGACCACTCTTTCAATAATGGATAGAACAACTACATAGAAGATCAACAACAGGGAAATAGAGGACTTCAACACAAGTAGTAATAACGAACATCTGTAAAACACTCCATCCCCAAACAGCAGACTATACATTTTTCCAAAGTGTACATCAAACACTCTCCAAGACAGACAATATTCTAGGCCATAAAACAAGCTTCAATAAATTTGGAAGAATGGAAATCATATAAGGCATGTTCTCCATCATAATGGAGTAAAATTAGAAACTAATAACAGAGACAACTTTGGGAAATTCACAAATATGGGAACCTAAAGGAAATAGAAGAAAGGATATAATAAGGATTAGAGGTGAAAATAATAAAACAGAGAATAGGAAAATATTAGAAAAAAATCAACAAAATCAAAAGTTGGTTATTTGAAAAAATTAATAAACTTGGCAAACCTTTAGTGAGACTAACCAAGAAAAAAACGAGAAAACTCAAATTAATAAATTCAGGAAAAAAAGAGGAGACATTACTACTGACTTTATGAAAATAAAAAGAATTATAAGGGAATATTATGAACAATCATAAACTGTATGCCAACATAATAAATGCCTTAGGTGAAATAGACAAATTATTAGAATGATACAAACTCTCAAAACTGACTAAAAAAGAAATGAAATCTAAATAGATCTATAACAAGGGATTGAATAAGTAATGAAAAACCTTGCCACAAAGAAAAGTCCAGGATTAGATGGTTTCACTGGTGAATTCTAGCAAACATTTAAAGAATAATACAATTCTTCAAAAGCTCTTTCAAAAAGTAGAAGAGGAAGAAGCACTTCCCAACTCATTCCATGAGGCCAGTATTTCTGTGCTACCAAAGTTAGGCACATATATTAGAAGAAAAGAAAATTATAGACCAATAGCTGTTATGCATATGGATGTAAAAATCCCCACAAAATACTAGCAAAGTGAACCCAGGAATGTATAAAAGGATTTATATGTATATATTAGATATATGTATATATTATAATACTTTATACATCACAATCAAGTTAGATTTATTATAGGAATGCAAGCTTGATTAACCTTTGAAAATCAATGCAATAGACCACATCAATAGAATTAAGGACAAAAACATATGATCATCATAATAGGCACAGATAAAGCATTTGGGAAATTAAATATCCCTTCATGATAAAACCAACAACAAATTAAGACTAGAAGGAAAGGTCCTAAACCTAATAAAAGACACCAATGAAAAACCCACAGCGACTATCACACTTAATGATGAAAGACTGAATGTTTCCCCCACGCCCCCTGCCAAGATCAGTAACAAGAGAAGGATGTCTGTTTTCATCTCATCTTTTCAACATTCTAGTAGAGGTTATAACCAAGGTAATTAGGTAAGAAAAAGAAAATAAAAGGCATCCGGATTGGAAAGGAAGAGATGAAATTATTTCTATTTGTAGATAACATAATCTTGTATATAGAAAATCCCAAGGAATGCACTAAAAAACACTATTGGACCTAATAAATGAGTCCAGCAATGTTGCAGAATATAAGATCAATATACAAAAATCAATTACATTTATATAAAGTAGCCATGAGCAAACAAAATGAAATTAAGTAAAGCAATTCTATTTATAATAGCATCAAAACAATAAAATGCTTAAAAGAATACTTTAAAAAATGTAAAACACTCTGAAAACTACAAAACAATGCTTAAAATAAAGACCTAAGTAAATGCAACAACATCTCATGTTCAGGGACCTAAAACTTACTATTGTTAAGATGGTAATATTCCCTAACTAATCTATAGATTAAATGCAGCCTCTGTCAAAGTGTCAGCTTAATTATTTGCAGAAATTCATAAATTGATCTTAAAATTTATATGGAAATGCAGAGGACCTAGAATAGCCAAAACAATCTTGAAAACAATCTGAAAAAGAACAAAAATAGAAGACATGCTTCCCAATTTCAAGATTTACTAAAAACTACAGTAATCAAGAATATGTGGTACTGGTACAAGGACAGAGATACATAAACACCAATGGATTAGAACTGAGAGCCCAGAAGTAAACCCTTCAACTTATTATAGTCACCTGATTTTCATCAAGGGTGCCAAGACAATTAAGTAGGGGAAAAAAGAGTCTTCAAAAAATGCTGCTAGGACAACTGGATATCTACATGCAAAAGAATGAAGCTGGATACCCATCTCACACCACATGCAAATATTAACTCAGAATAAATTTAAAAACCTAAATGTAAGAACTAAGACTATAAAACTCTTAGAAAAAAGCCTAGGCGTAAATCTTTGTGACTTCACATGCTATAACATGGATTAACCTTGAAAACATCATGCCCAAAGAAACGAGCCAGATACAAAAGGCCACATACTATATGACTCCCCTTTTATAAAATGTCCAGAATAGGCAAATCCTTAGAGACTGAAAGTAGATTAGTGGTTGCCAGGGGCTAAGGGGAGGGGGTCATCTGGAGTGAGTCTAGAGTATGGAATTCCTTTTTGGCATAAAGAAAATGTTCTGGAATTAGTGGTGATGGTTACACAACTATGTGAATATACTCAAAACCACTGCCTGTATACTTCAAAATGGTGAATTTTATGGTATGTGAATTATATCTCTATCAAAAACAATTTTTTTAAATGTAGGAAAACACATACCAGGCAAATATTAAGCTAAATAAAGCTAATAGGTATATTAGCTAGTAGGTATATTAATATGAGAAAAAAGATTGATTATAGGGCAAAAACATCAATGATACCAAATTACCAGGCATTACCAGAGTTAATAATTTCCTTACATGGTGATAAAATATTCAATTCACAAGGAAGATATAGCAATTCTAAATCTATTTGTAACTACGAACTTTCAAGATTGACAGAAATACAAGGAGACATTAACAAATTTTCCATATCAACAGGCAGCCAAAACCCCAGAAGAATATAGAACATTTGAGCCAGATTAACAAACACAACTTAATCGAGGTATATAGTACACCAAACACAACTGTAAAATGCACATTCTTTTCAAGTGCTCATGGAACATTTACCAGAATTTTCCATAAGTTGGTCCATAAAGCAAGTATCAACAGATTTCAAAGAACTGAAATAATACAAAGTTTGTTCTCTGACTAGAATGGAATTAAAATGGAAATGACAAGAGCACTGATCTATCAAAACAGAAGCTGGTCCAAGGGCTGGCACCAAGTGCTGGAGACCTCCTGCTGTGGTAGGCATTAATCCTTTAGTTGCTAGATGATAATCAGTAGGTCCTGGCTGTCCTGGGAAAGGATTTGAGGTGGCCAGGGTAACTGGGTAAGTGTCAGAGAGACTAAAAAAGCCTGGGACAGTTCCTATTTATAAAATGGACTAGAAATATTTTGAAAATTCATATGGCCATACAATTGTGAATCTGTGGAATATCAGCCCTGTTTAGCAGGCCAATTATAGCATTGGATACGTAAATTAGAAAAGAAGAAAGTCTGAAAATGAATGACCTGAACAGCATGCAACCCTACTAGTTAAAAAAGAGCAACAGAATGAATCCAAAGAAAGTAGGAGAAACAGAATAATGACGAAAAACTAGTTAAATAGAAAATAAAGATAACAGAAAGGATCAAAGAGTCAAAAGTTGATTATTTTAGAAGAATTATAAAAGTGTCAAACTTATAGCAAGATTGATCGAGAAGAAAAGAAGGTGCAAATAAACAATATAACAAAAGAGAAGCTATAACTACAAATGCAACAGAGATTTAAAAAAAGATACAAAAAACTTTACACAAAATAAATTTGAAAACTGATGGGAAGTAGAAAAATTCCTAGAAAACCATGACCTAGGAAAGCTTAAGAAAGCTGACTTTAGTGGAAATAGCAAACTGAAAGGATTCTATAACTGATAAAAGAGATTGTATCAGTTAAAATATTAAAGGAGACACCAGGTCCAAATGGTTTTACCTGGAAATGCTGCCAGGTAAAATATTTGAGGAATGGCTAGTTCTGCAGACAACCTCTGTCAGAGGACAGAATGAAAGGAAATAGTTCCTACCTGATTTTATGAGGTACTATAATCTTGAGACTCTTGGAAAAATTACAGGCCAATCTCTTTCCTGAGTAAAATGCTAAAATCCTAAACAAAATATTAGTGAAAGAAATTCAGAAGTTTTTATTTATCCCAGGACTGCAAGATTATTTCAACACAAGAAAAACTCTAATGTAATGTACCACATTAATGGGTTAAAATAGAAAATTAATGTCATTTCATTGAATACAGAAAACATGTTTAATAAAATTCAATATTCACTCATGTTTTAAAAATTGTACTGGCAAACTCAGAATACACAGGAACCTTTTTAACCTATTAAATGATATCTACCAAAAAAACTACAGCAAATTTACTCAATGGAGAAACTTAAAATCGGGATCAGCATAAGAATATACACTATTAACATTTCTTTTCAACATGTACTGCACATCTCGTGTGTGTGTATTAAAGGTGGGAGGTCTTAGCAGTGTAATAATATAAGAAAAAGATAAAAATAAGGATTGTGGGGAAAAATGAAAGCTATCATTTGCATACAAATTATCAAAACTCATAAGAAAGTTTAGCAGGTTTGCTAGTTACAAATTCATTACATGAAAAACAAGTACAGTTGTATACATTAGCAACATACTGCTATAAAATTTAATTTTCTAAAAAGGTACTATTTAACATAGCAACAAAAATAAGTAAAAAAATCTTACAATGGCATGCAAGCCTTTTATAGATTAAATTATAAAACTTCACTCAACATGAAAAAGTCTGAATATATGGAGTATATACCATGTTTAGGGAAGACTCGCCATCACAAAGATGGCAATTCTCCTCAAATTGATTTGATTTACAGATTGAATGTAATTTCCATCAAAATCCCAAAAGTTCTCTCTCTCTCTCTCTCTCTCTCTCATGTGTGTGTGTGTGTGGTGTGTGTGTGTGTGGTGTGTGTGTGTGTGTGTAACTTGGAAAGCTGATTCCAAAATTTATGGAGAAGAACACTGGGCCAAGAATAGCCAAGACACTCCATAAGAAGGACAAGATGGAGGGACTTGATCTACCAGGATAAAGGTACAAGAATGCCCATTGGATTACTGTTCATAATCAAAAATTAGAAACTACTCAAATGCTCAACAATAGTAAGATGGATAAATAAACTGTGGGATAGTCACAAGGGGAATAAACAAACTACAACTGCTTGCAACAATAACATGGGTGGTTCACATAAACATAATGTTGGATGAGAAAAGAATATGCACAGCTGTTCAAGTACTTTACATGTTAATGTATTTAATCTTCAGAATAACATTAAGTGACTGTGTGTCTTCTAGAGAGGATGCTCCAAGAAAAAGGTGATTCAGACCTTACAGGGACGAATAGACTGGCCTCCCTAGCAAGAGGTGAACCAGACATTGCCCAGACTTGGCAACCACTATCTAAGTTTTTTTGCATCTATGGTCTGATAAAATTTAGTCAAATATTAATGAGTGACTGTCTTGTGCACACAGAGCCCCATTTTTAGCTATGGTCAGTGGTAGAGTGGAAGTGGCACAGAGTGACCATTTACTGAGTGACCATTTACATCTACTATGTGCCAGGATCAGGGCCTGATGTTGAGGATATGATGGTAAATAAGACCACATACCCACTTTCTTGTTTAAATAACAAGAACAATAAGAATTAGGATAATTAACAATTACTGAGTGTGTACTATGTGCTGGACACTCTTCTAAGCATGTCATATGCTTCAGCTCATCTAATCTTCACAACTACACTGTTATTAACTTCCTTTTACAGGTGAGGAAACAGAGAAGCCCAGAGAGGTTAAAAGAGTTGTCCAAGGTCACAGACACAGGGGGAGACAGAGCTGAGACTCAAACCTAAGCAGTCTGGATCCAGAACCTCTGAATCAGTGAATTACTCCCAATAACACTGGGTCATAGGCATTAATTCTGTTTTATAGCTGAGGGAAGTGATGCTCCAAACTAAAGTGAGCACGTATTTATTTTTCATCTTCTATTTGATAGAGACTATATTAGATGATTTATGTATATTATCTCTCCAACTTGAAAGACACAGTTCCCAGGACTATAAGCATTCTAGCTCTGGAGGACCCGTGTATGCAGAGAATGGCTTGCTTGTCAACTAAACAGCCCCTTGGAAAAGGCCAAGAGTGGCTGGCTGGGTGAGAGTACCTCTCAGTCTCCAGGCTCCTAGATCTCCAGCTGAGTGAGTGTGAGAGCTGGTGGAGATAAGAAAGAGAGAGAACAGGAGCCTAGTCTTTTTTGTCTCTCTTCCTCCACCCACACCCTACATCCTGTATATTATAACTATATTTAACATTCTATATGCTCCTGGATCCTCTAAGCAACTACTGCTACCCCCAATATCCCTAAGCCTGGGCCTCTCCTAGCATTAGCAGAGTGGAAACTCGGTTAGCTGGCCTTTGGGGTGTCTGAGTCCCACAGTCCACAGCTGCCTTATCTTAACCCACCTTATGGCCATTCAGGCCACAATCCGTGGGCTGGATGCACCTTGGTCCACCACTGTCGTCTGTTATCTATGGGAAATGGTATACTCCAGTTTCTTTTTAAATATGTCCAGGTTTTATTTACTTTTCTTTTGCCCTTGATCTTTCTTAAATTTCCAAAGTGAGCACCACACCAGTGGGCTGGCCCTGAGAGACTGTCTCTCTCAAATTCCCAGAGCAGCAAGGAAGTCCATATGTGCCAGAAAGCCAACACTGGAGACAGGACATGAAGTGTTTCCCAACCTAGGCAGGTACAGACTCAGAAAAGGCCTGAGAAAGGAGAGGAGCAATACTGACCAGTGACATGGCACTGTTGTGTACGCAGCACCTGTCCCCTGAGAGATGATGCCAGGAGCCATCACCTTATTTCACCCAGGCACTATCAGTCAGACAAGACCAACTCGCAGACACTTCACAGAAGTCACCAAAATGAAACATACTAGGCTATCACTGAACAGTCCTGAACTAGAAATCTTAAATTCTAAACAAGAAACATTCCAAACAAGCTCTGCCTAAGAAATGAAAAGTTCCTAAAGATCCCTCTGATTAAGATGGTCTTAACCTAATCCTCCTTCTCTGTCTTCATCTCTTTCTTTCCGGTTGTCTTCTCTCTCATTCTTTCCTCACCTTTTTGACACTAGCCTCTATTTCATTCAGTTGTTCATCTACTCCAACTTTCAGGTTGAGGTGGGAGTGTATGTTAAGGGAAGGTGCATCCTTTGCTCTTCTACACCCACTCTACCACCACCACCTTGAAACCCACGGAAGTAAACCCCACTTACAGCCCCTTCTCCGATGCAGCCTGCTGCTGCCGCTGCTGTGTGGAATCCAGATCTTCTGCAACCTGGTTTGGGTGAGCTCTCCCATCTCTGGAGACATCTTAGGAGTCGCAGCTAATGACATCACTGCCCACAAGGTACCCGGCCTCACTTCTATCTTACTAGCTGTCTTTTCTCTCACTGTGGTCACAGCAGCAGGTGGACAGGGCTGGGACGGGGGGTGCACTGGGTTTCTAAGCCCTCTCAAAGTCTGTCTTCAGTCCCCTCTCCTCTTTCCTCTGGTCCTAGCCTGCCTCTGCTCCTGTATGTACTAGGGGTATTGGGTGCAGAGAGCAAGAGGTTGGGCAGAGGTCAGGAGAGGCCTCTGAACTCCAAGGGCTGTGTACATAGGAGGTAAGTTGGAGCCCAACAAGGAAGGCAGCCAGCAACACAGCCCAGGTCTGACCAGTCACTTCCCTCCAATGAAGACAAGACTAATAGAGTATGCAAATAAAAGACCAAAGATCATATGCTTACAGCCTGTGTGGGGTAGAGAGGCAAAGGTGATGGAGGTAGGTCTCAGCGGCTTTCCCAGCTTTGAAATTAAAAAATGGGCCTAAGTAGAATGTCAGCTCCAACCCAGAAATCAAGATTTACATCAGAAATGCAAGGTTCCCAAGGACAAAAACACAAACACAAAGTCCCTACTGGGGAATGCAGTGTTTTGAGCTGGCAATTAGAGGCCCAAACTGGACATGGAAGGTCCATTACTTCTCTGCTTCCCCGACCCAAAATGGCCTTGCATCCCTTGTCTTCTCTGGATTCTGCTGCCTTCCTTGCCACAGGGCCTCTCCCACCTGAAATGTGCTGCCTGGGGCACTTTTGAAGAGATGGGCACTATCTGATCATCTTTCTACTCTCTCCAGCCAAGGGCTAAATAAATAGGAGTAAACTGACACCTTTGGAAGAGTGCAGCCATTGCCTGGGGCTGGAGGTGGGGGAATGGTAAGCTCTGCCCACACGGCTGTCAGCCACCGTCAGATTCCCTAAGGAGAATGACATTGGCATCATGAACTGATAGAAAATTTCACTAAAGTTCCTCATGCCAAGCCATTAGGATGGAGATTTAAGAGGGTGGAGGCTGCAGCAGGGAGCAAAGAGCAATGGCCTCAAAGTAGGACAAGTCCATAGGCCAGAGCCATCCAGCCCAGATGAGTCACCCTCACCTGCCCCCTCTCCCTCCCCTGACCCGTTGTTTTGAGGCTTTTATGCGTAGAACTCATAGAACTGCACAGCTTGCCTGGAAGATGCGCAAGTGTGCTCTTACTTCACTCTTCTGCAACCTTCCCACCCCCAGTGAACCTCCAATGACTGGCTACGAGGAAGCTCAACTTTCTTCCACTGAGCTGGGCTACACAAGGGCAATCTCTTGGGGACAGAAATTTCCAATCCTGCCCTCAAATGCTCTCAGTTCCACTTTGCCTTTTAAGAAGTTCCCTAAAATACATTTGCAAGCCTTAGTCTACACAAGGGTCAGATTTCCTCCAGTTGTTGTGTATAAATCATACCAAATTTTTAATACATTCCAGAGCCACCTATCTAAATGAATCAACTGAGACAGCAGATTATGATGGTTAAGAGCAATAGGCTCTAGAGCCATATTTCTTGAGTGGAATCCTACCTCTGCCCCTTGTTGGCTATGAGACAATGAGCAGAAAACTAAACTTTTCAGTGCTTCAGTTTTCTTATCTGGAACATGGGAATGATAGGAGTACCTACCCTCCTTAGGATTGTTGAAGATTCAATGTGTTAAAAAATGTAAAGCAATCTGGGAAATGTTAAAAATATATTATCTAACACTGTTACTCCCTGTGGGAGGTAAATGATAAGACACCTCTTTGACTAACCTGAAACTTTTACTGTAATGCTGGCCATATAGAAAACCCTCAGTTAAGGAAACTTACATTATGGCAAAGGTTTAACATTTATAATATGCAAAGAGCTCCTGCAAATCAATTAGAAGGATGAATTTGGTTTTACTCTTTTGATTTTGTATAAAGACTTGTGAGATCATTTCATCTCACCCTCTCAGGTAAGAAAATTGAGGTCTAGAAATATTTTTCTAGAAATATCCTAAGGTCATGTAGCAAATCAGTGGCCAAGTCAGGAATAGAACACTAGGGACCTAATTTCTCCCAGGCCAGGGCTTTTCTTTAATTAATCAACACACCTGATCTAAGAATGTGGTCTTACAGGTTAGCTCAGAACCTCTAGAGTCTCAGAACTAGACTTTGTAAGAGATACAACTCTTTTAATTCTAATAAATTTCCTGTTATAAATCTGTTAATATTAATAATCTTAATTATAACCCTTTCCTTGTATGTTTTCCATTGCCCACAAAGCAACAACATATCCCTTATCTTATGTGATCCTTACAAACATCCTTGTTAGCCTTACAGGGAAACTGAAGTCTGGGGAGGGGAAGTGGCATGTTCAAGGTAATCTAGCTGGTCACATGAACGTCTCTTCTATGTTTACAATTTTGTCCCCATGACCCTGCCAACAGGCAGAAGGATAATTTTAGCAGCAGGAAATCAGATAGGAAGCTGGCAGGCTTTTGACAAAGTCTGAAAGGGTAAACCTGGGGTCCAGGCTCTAAAACCTAACTTAAAATTGCCTGGAATTAGCTATGAGATTCCTCACTGTACCAATTCTGATCCCAGAAGCAGGAGACCAAAACAAGCTTTACGGAAAGACCTCAGCTTGGTACTCAAGACTTCTCAATCAAGCTTCAGCCTACCTGTCCAGCCATGTCTCTCAGATCTCCATCCTTAAACTTCACTGGCTGACTCACTGGGCCCCAAAATACATGGTGTGTTTTCCTGTTTCTTGCCTTTGCTCCGCCTGAAATGCCATTTTTTCTCCTATTCCCAACACAATCTGACCCACTTTTCAAGGTCCGGTTTGATGTTCACTTCCTTTGGGAAGTGACCCCTGTACCCTTGGGACAGGCCTTGTCTTTGGTTCTTATATTGCCCACCTGCTCCTATCTGAGCAAGTATCCACCAGTATTTTCCTGGTCTGCTTCCCCACTAGACTGTGAACTCCTTGAGGATGGAGACTAGATCTCAGTGATCTGTAATTTGTGTTTCCAGTGTCCAATTCAGGTCTTGGTACAGAGGACAGAGGAGACACTTGCTTATTGTGTTTGTGCAGTCTACATCTCTCTGCCCCAGATGAGATGAACTTGTGGACAACTAATCCTAGTTCAACAAGGTAAATATTATAACAGAGAGCTGTGCAGGGAATTGGATGGGAGAACTAACTTGTCTGAGGTAGGAGGTGGCATCTAGAAAGGTTTCTCTCCCTTGAATGGGACAGAAACAGATAAACACAAGAATTAAGTCCTCTCTGAAAAGGGCCAATGAACTCGTGGCAGAGAAAGGGTTCAGTCAGTACCAGATTCTCATTCAAGACCAAGCTCTGACCTGTAGCTCTTGGTCTAAAATTCTAAAATGGGGCTATCTCTAGGGAAGAAAAGATTACAATGTGATTTCCCAAGGCCCCCAGATCCTGACCCTGTACCCCTCCCAAGTATAGGGCATGTGTATGGGGGGAGAATCCTATGTAAAGGAGCATATGACAGTGCTGATGGATAATAAAGTCATGAATGGGGTCTCCCTATTGGTAGCTCTCAGACTGTTTGGGTATGAATGCATTTGTGGAGAATGAAGGTGTGAGGGGAGACCGACCACACACTTACAAGCTAGGTGCATGTATATGAGTGTCAGGCCTTCTGTGACAGGAGTCTATGATCCCCTTCCTTCTCAGCCACTGTCCTGGCCCACCATCTCTCCACTATTTTCGGCCTCATGCCTGGGCCCCAAACCTCACTGAATCCTAGTCCTGGAAGCGGCTCTCCACAGACCGTAGTCGCACAGGGAGAAGAGCAGTTGGAGGGTTTTGGGTGGGATTGCTTGTGGAGCCTATATGAAAAAGCAAGATCACTACTTTTAGAGCGAGGAAGTCCCGAAATGTCTCCAAAGAGCTTTGGTTTCTGCCTTTCCACCCTTCTTGATCGTGACAGCCCTCTGAGGAACGTTGCCTAGAGACTTTGATTTCCATTTTACTGAGGAAGCTACTGATGCCCAGAGAAGCTAGAGAGTTTGTTCAAAGCGCCACAGCAAATCAACCCTACTTTACACATCAGTGGGGAGGTAAGAGCTATAATCTCAATCACTCAGTTCATTCAAAACCAGACCAGAACAAGTTAGAGAGACTTTCACAGGTGCTAGGGAATTGCCCTGGGGGCCAGGGTCCCACAAAGGCCAGAATGGATTTTTAAAAATATACAGATATATAAATAGGTTACATATAATCTTTTCCCCCACTTTCCCATGCCCTTTAATGCACACGTCAACCAACCATCTACGAAAAGAAAACTTTCCAGAGGGCCTGAAGAATGCATGTGGATTTGTGTAACTCCTGCTTACTTTCCCTTCTTTCTCACCTACCTTTTATTCTAGAGGTTTTTTCTTCCATCGCTAATTATCCAACACTCGGTTCTCTTGCATTTACAGACCCCTAAGGCAGGTCCAGTGGGTGACATCAAAGAGGAAGCCTGGAGGTGTTCGTTGGTTCCCTGAGAAGGCTGAGGATGTACCCTTGTTAAGTGTGTGTGGGGGGGTATGTGCTCTGTTGAAATATCAGCTGTTGTAGTTGCCAAAGAAGTTCCTGAGCCACCCGAAGCCTTTTCTCTTCAGTCCAACCATGTGTTCACCTTGCCCCAAAGGTCAGAACTAATATTAACAGCCACTGCAGAATAGGGAAATTAAAACCAGCTATGGAGACAGGCAAGTTCTGGATTTCGCTGGGGCTGAGTTTCAGATTGGTCTTCAGTGTAAATGGGCATAATCTCTTACTGGAAAGCAATCTGACAATATGAAGCAAGAGCAATAAAAATGTTCATTTCCTTTGTCCTAGTTGTCACGTTCATGGGAGTCAATTCTGAGTCAATAACCCCCAAAGCATGAAAAAGCTTAGGACACACAAATTTTTATTTTAATCACAGAGCTATTTTCTGATAGCAACAACTGGTAAATTTAAGTCCTCCAGGAGGAAAAGCAGTTTACTGCATCTTTCCTGTAACCATTGAGGACGATGGTTCTAACACTTAATTCTGGGGAAAAATAATTATGCTGCAATTCTGGGTGAGGAACCTAAGATGCATCGTTATGCTTTTCCCTGGACATTGGGCATATCCATTACTTCTATTTTTTGTGCTCTCAAAAACAAGCCATGAACCTGTTGATGCTCTTGCTATTTATTCTTCTTTGTTCATTCATTCACCTGACAAACATCTATTGCTTCCCAATATATACTGTGTCTAGTATTAGGGGATGGGCTAACAAGATGAACCAGACATGGTCATTGTTCTCAAGCTGCTGACAGTCTAGGGGCAGCAGAAATAGAAGTCAATGATAGCTGTGTATTATAAGTACTGTGACAGAATGGACCATAGGGTGCCGTGGGGCCCCAGAGGAAAAGACTTAACTGGGGTGGTGTGTGGTTAGTAAAAACACTCAGAAAAGTAATCCTTGACCTAACTAAGATAGGGTTTGAATCCTGGCTCTACTACTTCAGTGTAAGAGAGACTGAACTGTGAGAATGAAGTGAATTCACTCGACATCTCTAACTTAGCCTCAATGCCCCAAACAGGGCTGTCCTGAGAATTAAATGCGATAACATATACAGAAGAGCCATGGATGCATCCGGAGACAGTGCTGCTCACGAGCTTACATTTCCTGGGCCTCGATTTCACTTATCTGAGAAACAGAACCAAGAGTAAGGATGTGTCCGGCTACATCCTTCGGAATATTAAGAGCCAAGACAAATAAAAGCTACAGGGCAGGCTTGAGACAGCCTCCTCCTCCTCCCCTCTGCCCCAATAAAGCCAAAGGCCCTCCTCCTAAGTCTTATCTCAGTGGAGCGACTCTTACTGCTCCCTCCTCCAACCACCTTTGCCCCCATCCAACGCGAGCACTTAGCACCAGCTACTCCTGGGGCGCAAGCGCGGCAGCCATCTATGCACTTAGGTGGGCGGTCCGTCGCATTGAGGGCGGGGCTTTGGCTGCTGAGCAGTTCCGCTCAGGGTCGCCTAAAAAGTGGCAAAATCCCGTTTGTAAGTAACTGGACGCACCACGTGGACTTCTGAGTAGAGGAAAAACGCACTGAGACTCAGGTGTCCGAGCGGAACGCGCGGGACCCCAACTGGAAACTCCTTTCGCCATTCATTGCCCCTAGGCTTCCGCTCTGCTTCTTTCAGCGTCCACCCAGTTCTTTCTCCCGCCAATGAGAACTGAGGAAGTTGAAGCCCCCGCCCGACGTGCGTCAGACGCTTTTGTGGTACGCAGGAGAACGCCTGCGCAAACGCGCGCGGAAGGCGGGCGTGGCCAACTTCTGAACAGCGAGCTACTCGCTCGCGCCTAGTTTGGCGCGGGCTGGGAGGTGTGCCAGCCTGTTAAGATGTTGCGCGTGGTGAGCTGGAACATCATGGGATTCGGAGACCCGTGCAAGGGGTGGCAAATCAGGAACCCAGCAACTGTGCCGCCGTGGCCGTGGGGCGCATTTTGGACGAGCTGAATGCCGATATCGTCTGTCTCCAGGAAACCAAAGTGACCAGTGAGCGCTCTGGATTCCAGGATCCCTGCATACTTTTTCTTTCCCGCTAACTTTTGCCCCGTGTCCCATGTAATTTTACTTTCCCAGTTTCCTATTCTTAGAGTCCTGCCCTTAGACCCAGGTCTCTTCCCTCTTAAACTCCCATTTCCCACCCTAGCTAGATCCCCAGTTGCACTCCATTTCCTGTCTTCAGCAAACTAGCTCCTTCTCGAAACCCCATATCTAGTCAGATTCCCACTCATTCTCTGGCCCCAAACTCAGTCCCCTGAATTTCCTCCTTCCATACGCTGTCCATCTCCCCGCCACCAAGTCAAACCCCCGAATTCTTCATCCTTGCCCCAAGCTCAGATCCTCTAATTCCCACCCCACCTTTGACCCCAGCTCAGTCTTTCTAATTGCCTCCTTTTCACACCTCCAGCTCAGAACCCCGTGTCCCTTATCTATCCCCATCTCTCCTCCCAGCTGAAAGTCCCTAATTCCCACCTCATTTCCCACCCCAAGCTTAGATGTCCTCTTATTTCTTCACCCTCCTGTCTCCCCTTAGAATCCCCTAATTCCTTTTCCCTCCATCCCCAGTTCAGATCCCCTAATTCCCTCTCTCTTACCTCTCACCCTTAGCTCAAATTCCCACTGTCCTCTCATATGTCCATCCCCACCCCCAGCTCCCTCCCATCGTCGAGACCCCCAGGCTTAGCTCTGATTCTTTCCCTCTCCCATCTAATTCTCCACCTCCACTTCATAGTTTCTAACCATCCCCGCCAGCCTTCTAATTCTGATATCAATTTCCTCTCTGACATTTCCCATCTTTCTAGGTGGTCCTCTACTCATAGATACTTCATTCCCGTCACCCCCAACTCCGTCTCTGATGTGTGCAAGGAATTAGCCTACAACTGTAATTCCAGGCCTTTGTGTTTCTCGGATGCTAGTTTTACCTCTGACTTAATCTTACATTTTTTTTTTTTCCCTAGGGATGCACTGACAGAGCCCTGGCTATCGTTGAGGGTTATAACTCCTATTTCAGCTTCAGCCGCAACCGTAGCGGCTATTCTGGTAAATGGGGCTTTCTGTGGACTTTAAATTAGTGATGGAGGCAGATGGGGAAAAGGGCTTCCAATATTTGATGAGAGGGTAATAAAATTTAGACACTTAGTTTACAGAGCTAAAGCTGCATAATAGTAAATTATGTGAAATATAATTTTTATGGATAGAATTATCCTGCTGGACCTCAGAAGTACAGTAGTAGTGTGGTGCTTAATTGTGTGAACTGTGGAGCCAGAAGCCCAGGGTTTGAATCGTGTCTCATTTCCTAGCTGTGCACCCTCTGGCAAGTTACATTACCTCTTGGTGCCTCAGGTTCCTCAGCTAGAAAATGAGGATAATGTTTACCTTCTAGGGCTGTTACGAGGATTAAATGAATTAATTCATGTGATAATAATAATTGCTAATACTTCTCAAGCACTCACCATGTATCAATGTAAAACACTTAGAACATTCTGTGGCTTTTTTAGATGCAGGAACTGAGACTCCAGGGTTTGAATAAGGTTCCCCAAGAACCACACTTTATGAAGATTACTTAGGTGACCTGTGTGGGGACAATTGGAGTGGGACAGGCTGTGCAACAGGCTATTGACTGCCAGGTCTGCTCAGAGTACCCTGTCTGTTCCCAGGTGTAGCTACCTTCTGTAAGGACAACGCTACCCCAGTGGCTGCTGAAGAAGGCCTGAGTGGCCTGTTTGCCACCCAGAATGGGAATGTTGGTTGCTATGGAAATATGGATGAGTTTACCCAAGAGGAACTCCGGGCTCTGGATAGTGAGGCCGGGCCCTCCTCACACAGCATAAGATCTGGTAATAGCTCATATCTCCCTGCTACTGAGCACTGCTGGTGCTACTCTTTGAGTGTGAAGATTCTAAGGCTTGCCCTGTAAACATACATGCACCGTGGTGAAGTTCCCAAATTTGCCTTTCCTGATTTAGTCCTGGCTGGGCTGCTCAGTGTGTGACCCTGGCAAATTTTTCCACCTCTGAGGCTTGAGTTTCCATCTCTACAGTGTGGGGCTGGCCTGGTGATCCAGCCCTTATTACCATAGACATCTCAAAAGCAACTTAGTGCTGAACTCACTGCCCCAGGTTTCTCTCTTTCTGGGTGTTCTCTTTGTGAATAGCAGCGCCATTACCTGGTGGTCATCCTTAGATGTCCCTCTCCCTGCCTTACCAGTAGTCAGTCCCCAGGTCCTTCATGTCAGCTCATTTGTGTCTCTTTAACCCCTTTCTTTTCCATCCCAGACAGTCACCAAATGGAAGCCATATGGTATGGGGAAGGGACAGAAGGGGAGGTTTGAAACTGACCCCTTTTGAAGGTTTCTCTTTTCTCCAGCACATGGGAAGGGAAGGAGAGGATCTTGACCCTAATCAACGTGTACTGCCCCCATGCGGACCCTGGGAGGCCTGAGCGGCTAGTCTTTAAGATGCGCTTCTATCGTTTGCTGCAAATCCGAGCAGAAGCCCTCCTGGCGGCAGGCAGGTACTGCAAGTCTAGGCAGCAAGGCTTCCTTGAGTCGGTCCTGGGTGCCCAGCCCTGTGTTAAGCTCCATTGAAAGGGATATCCACCCTTTCCAAAGAACTCAGAGACAATGGGATATTGTTTCTACCCCACAGAATAGTTTTAAGGGTGAAATGAGATGAGAATGGTAAACTTCCTGGAAGCAAAGGAAAGTCTTGTTCCAGGGAAGGACAGGAAAGTGAGGGTGGGTTAGAGCAATCAAGGGGAGGTGGTATTTGAGCTCACCTCCCCTTGATTGAAGGATAAGAAAAATGCCCATTAGGTACTGATCAGTGAGGCAGTCATGTCAAACATGGAACACTGTCACCTTTGGAGATCAGAATTGGGTTGGTCAGATATGAAAGGCAGCAAGGTTGTGGTAAGATTGGAGAGGTAGGCTGCTATGAGTTGCTGTTGGCTAGGAAGCCTCAATATGGGAGGTGGCCTGTCTGAGCTCATGGGCCCAGGAAAAAGTATACGGGCCAGGACTGCTGCACCCCTTTCTAACAATCCCATATTGTGTTTTTCAGCCATGTGATCATTCTGGGTGACCTGAATACAGCCCACCGCCCCATTGACCACTGGGACGCAGTCAACCTGGTAAGGCTACCTCTAGGTGCCTGGCCCCACTTGACTGATTCTGTTTGTACAGCCAACCAATGCTGAGTTTTTGGCCCAGGGACAGCTTCCTTTATGGGAAAGTGGAGCTTGGTTTGCAATACTATTATAGTACTGAGGATTGGTCGTTCATTCAATAGACAATACTGACTCTGCCGCATACTGAGGACTCAGGAGTCAGATCCAACTCTTGGCTCCTAGGAGCTGTCCAGCATGGTGGTGGGCTACAGACACATGGCTGGCCAATTATAGGATGGTATTCTCAGAGCAGAGACACAGATGGCATCCCAGAAAGCTACGGGAGCTCAGAGATGGGAGTCCTAGGTGAGCTCAGACATCAGGACAGGCAGCTAAAAATGGCTGAATCTTAACAGACAAGTAGAACAGCTTTGAAGTAGCGAAGCATTTTAGCATGGACAAAGGTTTCAAGGTGAGAATTTGCATTGTGTGCTTGGGGAACCACAAGTCCCTTTCTTCTCAGTGACACGGGAAGGGAGGTGAGTGGCAGAAGGTGGGGCTGGAGAGTTGTTGAGGGTCAGATGTTTTCAAGGACTGTGAATTCTACATTGCCTTGGTCATTTCCTTAATACACTGTGTTTCTTGTTTATGAACTTTCAATACCTCCTGGTTACCTCTGTGATACAGAGAAAACATGGAGACCTAGCATTCAGGGCTCTCCATGGACTGTGACCTGTCTCTATTTCCACCTTTAGTGTCCCTACACATTTTGTCCTCTCTAGACAGGTTGTCTCCTGTCGGCCTGTTGTAAAAGTTATTCTCATTCTGGCTTTTTTCACTGTGCCCTGAATTGGTGGACATGACCCCGTCTCTGTCTTTTTGTTATATGAGCCTCTTATCTCTAAGTCCCCCTAGGCCCATGGTTTTCAGCCCCTAACTGCATATTAGAACAAAAATATCAATATCTTAGCACTTCTGCAGACTAATGAACTCAGAACTCTCGGGTGTGGGGCCAGGGTAGTGGCACGTTCTAAAAGCCCCCAGTGTGACTTTATCGTGCAGCCAGGCTTGAGAACCACTGCCCTAGAATCTACAAGCCAGCTCTCATCTTGGCTTGCCTTATGTCTCATGATGGGGGATCAGTGATTTATGTTGGCACAGTCCCACTCAGCACTGGGCTTGGCTTAGAGAAGGACCATGGGAATATTCCTTGATTAATTTGCAGAAGAGCTACATAAATGTAGATATGGCTTCCAGCTGGGAAATGAGCAGAAGTGAGAGAATGGTGGTGGTGTGGTGGTGGGGAGCGGAGAGAATGCTACAAAGTGCGAGCCTTCAGTCCCTCCCTGCCTCATTCCTCTTATGCATTCATTCAGTGTGTTGTTCAGATTCCTGTGATAGCATCATACACCTTTATGCCTTGTCTACTTAGTTCAGAGGTAGCCTAGATCTCTCATGTATACCTCCTTCATTTTCTCCTCCAGGGAAAGAGAACTAATAGTGCCAGCTAAGATGACTTACGGTCTTTCCAAAAGAGCAGAACATTTCCACTTTCCACCAGGCTTGCTCTTTTAGTCTTGTCGTTTCTCTAAATGGCACTGTCATCCTCTTGGTTGCTTCAACTTAAAGCCTGGGAATTGTGCTAGTATTGTCTTTCTTTCTTACTCCACTTCCCACATTCAGTTAGTCTTCAAGTACTATTGATTCTAGCTACAAATCATCTCATAATTTCATGTTCTGTCTCCTCTGGCACCCACCCTAGCCCAAGTGACCATCATCTTGCTTGCACTGTGACTATGGCAGCCATTTCCTGCTGGTATTCTGGTCTCAAGTCTGGTCTTTCCTCAAGTCTTTTGGGTACGCAGCACACTCCCTCCACAGGCCCAGCACAGAGACTGTTCTTAAAGTTAGGAGCACCCTCCACCTAGGTTACTCTTGCTCAGCCCGCACACCTCCCCTCCAGATCACTTCTTGAAAGGAAGTCTCCTTGGTCCCCAGGAGTAGATCAGGTTCCTACTTTGTCCCTGGCATCATGCTTGGCACATAATAGGTACTCCATGAACATTCCTTGCATTGAATGAGTGGGTGGGTAGGTGGAGTGAATGGATGGACTGATGGATGATGGATTGGGGATCAGAGCCTAAGGAAGTATTCAGACCTGGATCCTTGCAGGTCCTCAGCTCAGAAGGTAGGAATGGTCATTGAGGGCTTTGGCACACTAGATAAACCAAATAGTGCCAGAGGGTTTAAAGGAAGAAGCTGACAGTCTTCCTAACTCTTAACCCCAGCCCTACTTCCTAGAGGCAAACACTTTTTTAACTTCCTGTTTTCCGTCATTTTAAAAAGCAGTTCTGGGAATTGCTCTGATTAAACAAACTTTCAGATTTGCCATTGATGGACCAATGCAAGACAAATGCAAGCTCGTGCAGAGGGAAAAAGAAGCATGGTCTTTTAAATCAGTAAGGATGAAAATCAGAATCCCAGCTCTGCCAATTCTGGACTGTGTGACCTTCAGCAGTAGTCCTCTTGGGACAACCAAATTTTCTTATTTGCAAAATGCAGCAGTTAGTCTAAGTCCCTTCCAGTTCTAGGTATCTAGTTCTGTCTCTCTCTCTTCCAACCCCCTTTCCTCCTCACCTAGGAATGCTTTGAAGAGGATCCAGGGCGCAAGTGGATGGACAGCTTGCTCAGTAACTTGGGGTGCCAGTCTGCCTCTCATGTAGGGCCCTTCATTGATAGCTACCGCTGCTTCCAACCAAAGCAGGAGGGTGCCTTCACCTGCTGGTCAGCAGTGACCGGCGCCCGCCATCTCAACTATGGCTCCCGACTTGACTATGTGCTAGGGGACAGGACCCTGGTCATAGACACCTTTCAGGCCTCTTTTCTGCTGCCTGAGGTGATGGGCTCTGACCACTGCCCTGTGGGTGCAGTCTTGAGTGTGTCCTCTGTACCCGCAAAACAGTGCCCACCTCTGTGCACCCGCTTCCTCCCTGAGTTTGCAGGCACCCAGCTCAAGATCCTTCGCTTCCTAGTTCCTCTCAAACAAAGTCCTGTGTTGGAGCAGTCGGTGCTGCAGCACAACAATCAAACCCGGGTACAGACGTGCCAAAACAAAGCTCAAGTGCACTCAACCAGGCCTCGGCCTAGTCAGGCTGGCTCTGGCGGAGGCCAGAAAAACCTGAAGAGCTACTTTCAGCCCTCCCCTAACTGTCCCCAAGCCTCTCCTGACATAGAACTGCCTAGCCCACCACTGATGAGCACCCTCATGACCCCGAAGACTCCAGAAGAGGAAGCAGTGGCCAAAGTGGTGAAGGGGCGGGCCAAGGCTTCAGAAGCCAAAGATGAGAAGGAGGTACGGACCTCATTCTGGAAGTCTGTGCTGGCGGGGCCCTTGCGCACGCCCCTCTGTGGGGGCCACAGGGAGCCATGTGTGATGCGTACTGTGAAGAAGCCAGGACCCAACCTGGGCCGCCGCTTCTACATGTGTGCCAGGCCCCGGGGTCCTCCCACTGATCCCTCCTCCCGGTGCAACTTCTTCCTCTGGAGCAGGCCCAGCTGAACCAATGGAGGCCTGGAGACGTCTGGCATAGTCACCCCTGCATGTGATCTGAGGCCAGCTCCCCTTCCCTGAGCTGCCTCCTGCTTCTCCCCGAAAGTCTCCTACCCTTCTCTTCCTCTTCTAAGCCCTCTCTTCCTCACTGATCTTCCTACCTAGCTCCTTGTTGGTGAGCTTTTTGCACCTTAATCCTGTGACCCAGCCCGCTACACCACTTTCCACCTTCCTGTCTGAAGTACACGGACACTGGCTGCCCTGGGAAGTTGTGTGATTTTAAATCACTTCTGTCTTTGCTGGAAAATGTATTTGTGCATAAATAAAGTCTGTGTATTTGTTTCAGGGTTGCACTTTGAGTGGACATTGTGGATGTACTCCATAAAGTTGAGTCAAAGAAGCTATCTCAATACTGGGTTTGCCAGCTGCCTGTAGCCCAATAATATAATTCCCAGGGAAAGGGGAAGAGGGAGGAGGGAATAGTGAGGAGTGAGGAGCAGTGCTCACCATAAAGGGTTCTCTGCTTAGTTGTAGGAGTTTACTGTACTGCTGCGGTTAAATCAGCAAGGGAGGTGGGCTATGTAGCCTTAAACCAGAGCTTTCCAACTAGTGTGCCGCACAGCTGCACCAGTGGGTTACAGAGTTGAAAGAAATAGGGTCCTCAGCTCTCAGCATTGCCAGGCAGGGCCTGAGATCACACAAGTCTCAGGGAAGATCACCTCCTTAGCAAGTAGTATCATTAGTGCCCCTAAGTGTGCCATGGAAATGTTTCCCATATACTGTGACCTGGAAAGTGGAAGCATTGCTTTCAACACAGTGCTTGCTCTAGCCAAGCTTCTTCTCACCTGTGAAAATGGGACTGGTAGACTGGGTGCAGTGGCACACGCCTGTAATCTCAGCACTTTGGGAGGCCGAGGTGGGTGGATCACCTGAAGTCAGGAGTTCACAACCAGCCTAACATGGTGAAACCCTGTCTCTACTAAATACAAAAAAATTAGCTGGGTGTGGTGGCACGTGCCTGTAATCCAAGCTACTTAGGAGACTGAGACAGGAGAATAGCTTGTACCTGTGAGGCGGAGGTTGCAGTGAGCTGAGATCGTGCCGTTGCACTCCAGCCTGGGCAACGAGCAAAATGACGTCTCAAAAAAAAAAAAAAAAAAAAAAAAAAAAAAAAAAACCTTGGACTGGTAAATCCTGTTCTGTGGGATGCCGTGGGAGGGAGAGAGGATAATGGATTGAGGAAGACATCCATATCCCCTTCTGGAAAATACCTCTGGTTTTGGGGAACCACTCCTTTCTAGGGAATTTGGTTAGGGCTGACTCATCTCCTGGCTTCAGGGGCTACCCTGGGCCCAGAATTCCAGGGCCCAGATTACCAGTGAAGAGTCAATCCCTGGATTTTTATTGAAACCATTGGAGAAGAGCTATTTCAAATAAATCTGCTTAGTATCCCGGCTCTGTGCAACTCACTGTGTAGTTTTTGGGCATTTCCTTCCTCTTTCTCATTCTGTTTCCCTGTTCGTAAAATGGAATGGTGACCAACAAGTGACCTATGGTTTCCTCAGATCTGCCACTTGTATGAGGGAGTCAGGTAGAGTGCATTTGTCTGTTCCCTGTCCAATAAAAGGCTACACATGCTGCAGTTTGTGCTTTATTTTTAGGCTCAATTCAGCTAGAGGCACACAACAAAGCAGAAGACAGAGGAGGCCTGGACCCAAGTGAAGTGCAGGTGGGGTGTGAATCCTAGGCAGTTGGCTTCTCAGGCATAGGTGGTGACATACTGGGGCCCCATATTCCCGAAGTAGGTACGTTCCCACTCACTCATGAGCTCAAAGTGTACAGGACGGCGACAGAAATTGCAGGCAGCCACAGACACATCCTGGAGGGGCATCCCCACCTCAGTCCAAGCCAGCAGCAGCTTCTCTGAAGGTGGCAGGGGGAGGGGAGGGAAAGAATGGGTTAGACTAGATCTTCCAAATCTAGTACAGATGCACCAAGATACTGATGCCCCTCAACCCTTCAAGATACCTCAGGGCCAGAAGTAGCCTACTCTATTTGCTCCTGTGTGTGCCGTATTACCATTTGTATCTGGATGCTGGGATATAATAAAAGGTTGGGAAGCTCTCCTTTGACACAATTGGAAGCCATACTGTCCTGGCCTGGACCACTCCCTAAGTATAGGATGTGCTGTGGCCCAAGAATGACTATCTGCTTGGGAACTCCAAGCCCTATGAGGACAATGATAGTGACAGTAACCATACTGTGTCATTGGTGCTATGACCAGGAAACCTGGGGTAGCGGGTCCACCTGGGGATGTGAAAACCCAGAGATGGAAACCTGACCTAGCTGGAGGAAGTACCCCAGATATGTTCCGGGGCTCTGTTCTTGGCCTTTTCTGTGTTCATGCCCTTGCTGATCTTGTCTAGTCACATGACTTTAAAGACTACCTATATGCTGATGGCTCAGAAATTTTAATCTCCAGCTCACACCTCTCTACTGGTTTCCAATCTTGTATATCAATGGCTTTTCTCCATCTCCACCTAGATGTCTAGTATGCATTTCTAACTTATAAGTACAACTGAGCTACTCATGTCCCTACTTTCCACCAAGCTATTCTACTTTCAACTTTTCCCATCTCAGTGGATGTCAATTCCAGTTGCTCAGTCCAAAAATTCCGGAATTATCCTTTATTTTTCTCTTTCTCTCTTACCCTATATCCCATCTATCAGCAAAGACCATTGGCTCTACCTTCAAAATCTGACCACTTCTTATTGCCTTCATTATGATCAAGTCTGAGCCACCATCATCTCTCACCTGGGATATTACTGTAGCCCACTCTTGGGTCCCCTGCTTCCAGCCTTGCTCCCTTTTAGTGTATTCTCTACATAGAAGTTGGAGCAATTTTGTTAAAACCTGAGTCAGATATATCAGTCCTATGCTCAAATCCTTTCAAGGGTTCTCAGAGTAAAAGCCAAATCCTTCTGATGACCTACCATACCCTATACAATCTGGTCCCACATTGCCTCTATGTACTCAATTTTTCTGTCTCCCACTTACTCATACCATTCCACCCATACACATCTTCTTACTGTTCCTCAAATATAAAAGGAATACTCCTGTGTCTTCCCTGCTCAGGATGTTCCCTCTGCCCGGGATGTCATTCTCTTAGATATCTGCCTCACTAACTCCACCTCCTTCAAATCTTTGCTCAAGTTTCACCTCAGCATCTTCTACCCTTACCACTCTAATACTACAAACCTTCTCTGAACTCGCCCCTGCCCCCTTATCCCATTCTCCTTATCCAGCTTGATTTTTCCCCATAGCACGTAGAACTAACGTGCTATTTAATTTGCTTATTTTTAGTAAATTTTTTTACTATCCTCTTCCACTAGAATGTAAGCTCCAGAGGGTAGGAATTTTGTGTCTGATTTGTTTGCTACTGCATCCCCAGTGCCTAGAACAGTGTCTAGCACACAGTTGGTACTCAATAAATATTTGTTGAAAGAATTCCTAAGTCTAGAAGACGAAGGAAAGTAAGCCAGAGGAAAGTGTGAGGGAGGGCATTCCAATCAAAAGAGAGCAGCGGCCGGGCGCGGTGGCTCAAGCCTGTAATCCCAGCACTTTGGGAGGCCGAGACGGGTGGATCACGAGGTCAGGAGATCGAGACCATCCTGGCTAACACGGTGAAACCCCGTCTCTACTAAAAAAATACAAAAAATTAGCCGGGCGATGTGGCGGGCGCCTGTAGTCCCAGCTACTCGGGAGGCTGAGGCGAGAGAATGGCATAAACCCGGGAGGCGAAGCTTGCAGTGAGCTGAGATCCGGCCACTGCACTCCAGCCTGGGCGACAGAGCGAGACTCCGTCTCAAAAAAAAAAAAAAAAAAAAAAAAAAGAGAGCAGCACGAGCAAAGTCCCAGAGGTAAGAGAGCAGAGAAAAATGAGGGAACGACAAGTCATTCAGTGTAGCTGAAAAAATAAAATGCATGTGGGGAGGAGGTGAGGGCATAGAGATCACCATGTGGAAGGCATTGAATGCTATGCTGAAGAGCTTCAACTCTGTCCTGTATGTCAAGGTTTCCAAATTTTGGACTATATATCGCTGTCAGTACAAATGTTTTAGCATGTGCCTCCAATCTCTGTATATTTGTTTGTATATATATATATATATATATATATATATATATATAATTGTCAGTCTGTATATTAAAGATCAGTATCAGTAATGCTTGATTCCTATTTTAAGATTAAAAAAAACCATAAAATTCTAATACATATTCTGCTCCTTCACCCTGTAATCATTTTGCATACCTCACCTTGGAGGCCACTGCTTTAGAGTCTAGAGGGAAACATGAAGGGGTTTAAGCAAGGGAGCAATATAGTCAGGTTTTTAGAAAAATCCCTCTGGTGGTCAGCATCGAGAAAGGATTTGAGAGGAGCAAGAGAGAAGCAGAGAAATTAGGAAAAAATCATGTTGACATGGATTAAAGAAGTGGCAAGGGAGAAAAGCAAATAGGTTTAAGAGAGATTATAGAGGACTTTTGCAGGATTTCAGGATAGATTGGCTGTGGAACTTAGGGACTGGTGGAGCCATTGTGGATGCCTCACATATATTCTTACAAAAGCCTAGCCTAAGTGGACATTCAGAGAACCAAGAATACTGAGCTCTATAATTGAAGCCCGGAGCAATAGAGAATACTGAACAAAAGGCCCAGGAGTCTGGGTCATCAGCTCAGAGAGGTGGTAGACCTAGCAATGACCATGGAGTTAGAGAAAGACCTCCCAGTTGCAACTTAGAAGGTGTGTGACCTTGGATCAGCAACTATATATTTTTGTGCCTCAACTTCCACATGTACAAAATGGAAATGATAAGAGGATCTCTAACTCTTGAGGTTGCTGTGGGGATTAGATGAGTTAATATGTGTAAAGTGTTTAGAACAGTGCTTGGCACATGGTAAGTACTTAATGTTAGCCAGCATTATTTAATGTTTTTGAATGAATGAATGAATGGCGCCTACCTAGCTTGTCTTCCTTGAATTCTCATACTGCCCATGCTTCAGACAAACAGAATGATGTTGTCAATACATACTCCCTGCTTTCCTATCTCAGGTCATTGCTCATGGAATTCCCTTATTCTGGAATATTCTTACAACATATTCACATGTACTTCAACATGCATCATAAAAACTTCCTTACTCACAAAGCCTCTCCAATTTCGTCCTTCTCACCCTCTCTAGCCATAATGTGCCCACTCCCTCTAGCTCCCAGAATACTGGAGCTCGTCATACTGGACCAGTACCATCTATATCTGGCTCCTCTGCTAGACCATCAACTGCCTACATGTCTTTCATCCAACAGGCCTAGAATGAGCACCTGCTCAATGTCAGGCCCTGCATTAAAAACTACCCAGGCCGGGCCTGGTGGCTCACGCCTGTAATCCCAGCACTTTGGGAGGCCTAGGCAGGTGGATTATGAGGTCAGGAGTTCAAGACCAGGCTGGCCAACATGGTGAAACCCCATCTCTACTAAAAATACAAAAATTAGCTGGGCATGGTGGCACATGCCTATAATCCCAGCTACTTGGGAGGCTGAGGCAGGAGAATTGCTTGAACCAGGACCCGAGAGGCAGAGGTAGCAGTGAGCCAAGATCATGTCACTGTACTCCAACCTGGGCTACAGAGCCAGACTCGGTCTCAAAAAAAAACAAAAAACAAAAAACAAAAACCAAAAAACTACCCAAAAGAAATCCAGCAAACATTAGGTGAACTGACTAAACTGTCATTTTCAGGCTAAATCTCAAACTACTCAGCTCTACAAGCCTCTCAATTCAGTCCCTATCTCGTATTGTCTTTGTAGACTCATAGATTGATACTCCCCTGCCCCACTCCATTCCTATGACCCTACATTCCAATACCACCAGCTTATTGTTCTTGATATATCCCTGGCTGCTTCTCATTCTCCTCACCTTTCTTCATGCTCTTCCCTCTGCTAAGAATACTTCTTCCATGCCCTCTTTCTTTTAATACCACTCACTTTGCAAGACTCAGCTCAGGTGTTACCTCTACTAGGAAGCCTGTCTTGGATCCCTCAGGCTGAGTCAGGCCCCTCCTCTCTGCTCCAACAACTCTACCATGCACTGCCTTGTGGAACTTTGATCATCCCTTAATGTCATTGTTTGTGTCCACCATGGTATCCCCAACCAAACTGGAGCCCTACAAGTGTAGGGGCTGCTTCTCATTTATTTGTGACCCTAGTATAGGTGCTGGCACACATTAGATGTTCCAGAAATATTTTGTAAACTGAATGGTCTCTGTCCTCTCAGCTTCTCTTCCAGATCCTGGGGCTGAGGGGAGGGAGGTCCTGTAGGCACCCATGTTGAGAACTTACCCACAAAATCTTCCATCATCTGAGGGCTGTGGTGGGGGGAGGGTGCCAGGCGCAGGAGCTCTTCACCCCGGGGGACAGTTGGGTAGTTGATGGCCTGCACGTAGATGCCATGCTTGGAGAGCAGGAGATCACAGAGCTTGCTGTTGAGTGCTGCATTGCCCACCTGGACTCAGGAGAAAGGCTTATCAGTACCTGCCACCCTGGCTCCACCATCCATTAAGCAGGTAGAGGGAACTAGATCAGGGAACATCACTGAATTTTGGGATAGATTTTTTTTTTTCATTAGGGGCTTAGTGGCAGCTCCAGAATTTCTATCAAGGAGGAACTCAGAGCTAGCAATTTGGTTTGAAAAGGATAGAGCGGTGGTGGTACCAGGAGCCCTATTTGGAAGCTGTTTGCAGAGCAAGCACACTGATTTTACTTAGCTAATATCCTAGGTTAGGATGGTTCTGGGTGAAAAGATGCCTCCCCCAAGCCAATTCCAGAACCCCCAAGCCAATTATGGAGTGCTGTCACTAAATTAATTGATAAAATGAGTGTTTAAAGGAAATACTAGGTTAGTCTAAAGAGCAGCGACTATTTCTCATCCACCAAATTATCACAAATAAGTGTCCTTTCCCTGCCCTGGCTTACTGACTCACACAAATACAAGTCATTTAAGAAAGAAGTAGCAGTTCATTTTTAAAGGCAGTAAACGCTCATATTGAGGATCCAAAGTAGCAGGTAATACTATGGCTTTTGATTTTATTTTTCTGCCCTCAATTCTCAATAAGAAGTACATTTTACACCATGATCATAAACGCACACATACACATACATGTATGTATGCACATATACAAAACAAATACAAATTTTTCACAAATTGATAGCCTTAGTATGTGTGATGTACTCCAACATTTTCTATTCTATTTCTTTTCTTTTTTTAATGCTAATGATAACCCACTAAGTTGATTTTTGACGCATTAATTTGTCTTGATTCAGTTTGAAAAACTCTGAATTACAGGCTGTGAACACTCGCTATTGTTAGGGTTAGGATAATCTAAAAAGTATGAGGTAATGGCTGATGCAAGGAAAAGACTAGTTGATCCAAAATGGCTGATAATTTTTCAAAAAGGGAAAACAAAGCTGGCAATAAGGGGAATGGTTAGCAGGAAAGCAAGTAATTGAAGACAGAAACAGGTTTGTTGGGAGTGGGGAGGCTCCCAGAAGAAATAGGTGGAGAGGGCAATGGGCAGGGTGGGGCTCTCACCCGGATGGGGATGATGTGGCTGGGGCAGGGGATGACAGGAAGGCCCCTGTCCATGAGTAGCTGGCGCATGTGCTTGACATTGCGCTGGTGGGCTCGCCTCAGGGCTTGGCCCTCCTCTCCCTTGAGCAGCCGCACAGATTCTAGAGCTCCAGAGAGCACCATGGGGGGCAGAGAAGTGGTAAAGATGAAGCCTGCAGCATAGGAGCGCACCGTGTCCACCAAGTCACGGGTGCTGGCGATGTAGCCACCCACACAGCCAAAGGCCTTGCCTGGAGACAGAAAGTAAGAAGATATACACAGATCCCGTAATCAGTCCCAGAGGAACAGGATCATGTGCCAGATAACCCAAGGGGGTGCACCGAAGTTGGGGGTCCAGGCTCTCTTCCCAGGCCTCTGCTCATCTGTCCATGACAAGGCAGTCAGAGCTGATAATTCTGCTGCTTTGAGATAGGACTTTCAAGTCTCGCCATATGCAATGACTAGATAGGTAGGAGCTGGGTGGGGACCTTTAGCTGGATAGGGTCAGGAGTAGAGCTAAGATGAAGCTTGGGGCTAGGGTGGGGGAGGGGTTTAGAAACACAGCTCTTCACATACTCAAGTTGAATCTAACTATTTGGCGTAGTTCAAGGTCTTTTCAAAAAACTCTCCTAGACTTTCTTATCAACTCTGCAGTGGGATGCGAGTGGAGGAGGGAGTACAGGAGGGCAGTGGCCTGGGGCTGTGAATTCTGTCCAAACAACCCCTATAGCTTTGGGGAGGAGGGAGAAGAGAATTTTGTAGGGGCCTCATCTCTGGAGGGTATATAAGAAGGCCAAAACATTCACTTACCAAGAGTTCCAGAGATGATGTCAATCTTATGCATAATTCCATCACGCTCCCCAATCCCAGCGCCCCGGGACCCATACAGTCCTACAGCATGGACCTCATCCACGAAGGTCAGGGCCCCATACTGGTGGGACACATCACACAACTCCTCGAGGGGACAGATGGCACCTGAGCAAAGCCAAGGGATAGAGGTAGGACATCATAACCCTTCCCCAGCTCCATCTCCAGTGTGGGATTTGCCATCCATGCCTACTGTGGGTTGGAAAAGAGTGTTGTAGAGAGGAAGGAGGATGTGCGCCTTCATTTAGAACTATTCCAAACCTCTGTTTATGGGTTGATTGCCTGTATCTCATCCCTGCCTTCTACCTCTCTCTCTCTCTGTATGTGTGTGTGTGTGTGTGTGTGTGTGTGTATGCGTGTGCGTGTGCATGCGTGTGTGTTCCCCAGCCTGGGATCAAGGTTTGACTCTTTGTCTTTCTATTTTTACTTCATTCTGACAATGTCTATTTTCCTGTTTCTGCCATGTTCAGCCTCTCTCTGCCTCTTTTGTTTCTTTTCCTGCAATCTGTGTGTATCCCTCTGTACTCCCTGGAAACTGCTGAGGTAAAAGGAGTTGTAATACAGAAAAAACATCTTCAGGTGGAAATAGGGGTTCTAAGCCAGGATTTAAAAATGTGAGCAATTGGTAGGACAAACTGAGGGGAGTCAACTACAGAAGGTAGAACCTGAGACAAATGACAGTGTGATGGTTCAAGCATCATTTCAATGGGAGAGATTCAGCCTAAGGATCAACAGTTTGGGCAGAGTTTGCACCCCAAAAATAGGTAAATAAAGAACAATTTATTTGCAAATGTAACGAGGTAGAATGGTACCAACATAGTTTCCACTAGAGAAATATGAATTTGAATAGTCTCAGTGGTAAAATATACAAAAGGAATAGGATAGTTTTACTTTATTGCTAGTGTTAGAAATGTGGGAGTGGGCATAATAGTAAGTTCCTTACATATATTAACTCATTTAATTTGCATACCTATTTAATTATTATCACTTACATTTTGCAAATAAGCAACTGAGAACTGAGACGCAGAGCAATTAAGAAACTTGCCCAAGCCAGTAAAGGGTCAGACTAGGATCTGAACATGCATAGTCTAGTTTTAGAGCCTGTGTGTATAGTCATTACATGCCACTTAAGATAGCTAAATCAGGGAATACTATGGACTCTTTTGTTTCAGTTGGAAAAGGGACAAACTGAAATGAGTTGATCTCTCCCCTTAAATAAATCCATAAGGGGATAACTAAAACACATGATTTCTACACAACAGGGCCAGTAATAGAAAGCTTTGGACATTGTTTCAATTGAGCAAAGAAAGGAAGTAGGAGTGTGAAGATCATTTATTTCTACTAAAGCATAATAACTAGAATGGTTTCTATCATCTCTAATTCTTACAACCAGATATTTTACCGTTGGGAAAATTGAGGCTTAGACAGTTAAAGAGTTACCCATGATCATAGCCAGTAATTGTCAAAGGTGGGATTTGAACCCAGGTCTCTCTGACTTGAAAACCTGTTTTGACCCCAGTGCTTCATACTGGACCTTGAAAAAAATCCTGGGCAATGGTTTTTGAAATTTCCTTCATAAAAACCAAACACTGGGATTATTGATTTACATATCATTTCTAACAAGAGAAGTGTTACTTGAGGAATTGGAGTTATATGTGTTAGGGTGCAAATACTTTAGCGCCAATTTGCTGAGCCACTCAAGATGAATTGGATGCCAACTCTGAACTTTAGTTTGTTTACCTATAAGATGAAAGTAATACCTGTCTCCATTCTTTGGCATTTACTAGCTGTTTGACCTTGGACAAATTACTCTTTTTTTTTTTTTTTTTGAGACGGAGTCTTGCTTTGTCGCCCAGGCTGAAGTGCAGTGGCCAGATCTCAGCTCACTGCAAGCTCCACCTCCCGGGTTTACGCCATTCTCCTGCCTCAGCCTCCCGAGTAGCTGGGACTACAGGCGCCCGCCACCTCGCCCGGCTAGTTTTTTTGTATTTTTTTAGTAGAGACGGTGTTTCACTGTGTTAGCCAGGATGGTCTCGATCTCCTGACCTCGTGATCCACCTGTCTCGGCCTCCCAAAGTGCTGGGATTACAGGCTTGAGCCACCACGCCTGGTCTGGACAAATTACTCTTATGTCTCAGTTTCCTCATGTAAAAAATCAAAATAATAATAACACCTATCTCATAGAATTGTTCAGAAAATTAAGTGAATACATGTAAAATACTAATAATTTTGCATGGCACATAATAAACACTCTACAAATATTAGCTGTTATAATGTTATCATCATCATCATCATGATTATTGTGAGACCAACACTAGTAAACATACACTCACATATATACATACCATCCATGGAGTGGACAGTCTCAAAGGCCACAATTTTGGGTATCTTAGGGTTGGACTTCTCTAGAAGTTTCTTTAGGTGGTCAGGGTCATTGTGCCTGAAGACAAACTTGGCTGCTCCACTGTTACGGATACCTTGGATCATGGAAGCATGGTTGCCTGCGTCTGAATAAATCTCGCACCCTGAGGAAGCAGATACATAATCCTTAAGCTTCTGTCCCAGTACTCCCACTTCAACCTTCAGGTTTGACCTGGCAAAGAAAAGGGCCAACCCTTTCTTCACTTTGAAGACCTTGCTCTGCTTCTTCCTTCTCTGGGAACCTTTGTGACACTTCTTTCTCCCTTAGAAGGTCTTCACTGTTCCCAAATTCTAGCCGCTACATCCTTCCCTCCAGTCATTTGTAACCCTGGTCTAGCCTCTGACTGCCTTAGGATGGAAGAACATTTAATTTCCCAAGAAGCTTCAGAGTTCTTTGAGGACAGGACCTATTTTCCTTCTCCCCAACATATAGGATCAAGACTTGGAAAAGGGATTACCCCAGGGAATGCTTGTTGGCTTGGACTGATGCTAGATTCTTCCTAGTCTAGATGAAATTCCATCCGTTCCAGGTAGCATCCATCTGCTTGTGGTTACAGGGATGGATATTTATCAGGCTTTTACTGTTGGAATTATAAGCTCATGGCATGTCAGAGCAGGCAGGTCTGTTAGTGATCATGGGATTCATCTGCTTTACTATACAAGTGAGAAAGCTAAGGTCCGGAAAGATTTGAAGAATGCAGGGCTTTTTACTGGGCAATCCTGGTGGGGCAGGTGGGCATGTGAAATTGGTAGAGGGAGTTGATTCCTGGACCTCCCCAACCCCTGCCACTAACTGCACTGCCATCAAGGAACTGTGGCCTTTTTATAAGAGTAAGGGATAACTTCCACCTGAGAAAATGAGTTATGGCTTTCTGGAGAACATGGCTTGAAAGACAAGCAGACTGTGAGTTGCATGGGAGCAAAAACGTCTTATTATCTCTCTGTCTCTGGTGTACAGTATAAGAGTAAGCACATAGTAGATGCTAAGTAAACATTTATTAAATGAATGGATAAATAAACTGATGACTGATTTATAAGTAAGTGAATGAGTATATGAATGAATGTATTACTGAATGAAATAGTGAGAGGAGGGATGCAAAAAGGTGAGACTGAAGAGATATATAGAAGCCAGATTATTGAGAACTTTAGAAGCTGTGATAAGAAATTTGGATTTGGCCCTAGGGGAATGGGGGTCCACCTAAGGGTTTTGACCAGGGTGGAGGTGGTGGGCAACAAACATAGTTTTGCATTAAAAAAAATTCTGACTGTTATAAAGAATAGATTATCAGAGGGCAAAGGTAAAATTTTCTTTAAAAAATGATGTTGGATCAGACTAGGATGCTGGCAGTAGAGATGGAAAGAAGTTGAATTCTAATGGTTGAGGAGGGGATGGACAAAAAAATCTTAAAGATGTTGAGTTTAGTTAGGGCTTATGCGTGAACTCAAAAAAAGTTTCTGAGAAGTGGTGGTAATATTTTTGCTGTGCTGAAGAATCAGCAGGAGGTGAGGAATTAGTTAGAGCGGAGACTTCTCTCAAGCAGTTTGCCTGTTATAGGGAGGAAAGAGGGCAGTAGCTAGAGAGTGATGAGGGGTTGAGGCAATGTTTTTTTATAAGATGCAAGAGACCTGAAAACATGTTTAAAGAGAGGGAGAGGCTGAAAATACAGGAGAGGAGGAGAGAGCCAATAAGTCAAGATTCCTAAGGTGGTAGAGAGGAATAGGGCACAGAGCAACAGTGGAAGGATTAGTCACAAGAAAAAGGATACTTCTTCCACTATAACAGAAGAGAAGGAGTGAGGAGAGGACATGTGAAGATGCTTATGAGTTTGTAGGTGTTATGTGGCTGGGAGTCAAGGACGTTGCTGTCTGGTGTCTTCTATTTTGAATGTAGTAGAACATGAAGTCATCTGCTGAGGGAGATGGGGAGGAGGGGTGCAGGAAGGCTGAGGATAATGGTGGTTTGGCAAAACTGCACCATAAACTTGGAGAACTAACCAGGGAAATGGGATTGCCAGAGAGCATGGAGAACCCAGTAGAGGTTAAGACTATGAATTTTTAGTGACTCCTTTCTGAGCAACTGTATGAGCCCAGAATTGATACAGTGAAGATGGAGAGTTGTATTCATTCTGGATTGGGCCATGGCAGAAGGACAACAAGGCCTATGAGGTGAGGACATTATAGACTAGAAAGTAGGAGACTGGGAATATGGGAACCAGTGTACAAGTGAAGGGATTGGCTTTAGGCAGAAGGAGAGATATGTCTTCCATTGTAAAAGGAAAGAATGAAGCAAGGCTACATGAACAATTAGATAAGTTTGTAGGTTTGGTGGCAATAAATAAGGATTCTCTGTCTGGGGCTTCTGTTTTTATTGTGAAGTAAGATGTGAGGTTATTTGCTAAGTGTGAATGAAAAGGTAGTCAGAGGTTTTAGAAGAGGAGAAAAAGTTTGAAAAAGCTCCTGTGGAGACATAAAATAACTATTTATGTGTGTTAAGAGCCCAGTTGAGTTGGGAGGTAATGAATTTATAGTGTTTCCCTTCTGTGAGGTTGGGTAATGTTCCCCAGTAGTGGTCCTCTCTAGGTGCAGAAGGGGAGAAAGCAGAGGGATATAATTATCCACTGTTGAGGATATGCAAGGTGGAACGATGGGAGTGGGAACTCCAAATACAGGGAAGGAGTGATGGAACCAGTGAAACTGGATGCTGTATTGCAGGATAGCAGCCCTAAACAAAGCTCAGGCCTCAGGCTTACCGGGCAGGATCTTGGCCAAGGTGAAGAGAGTAGAGTCATTGGCCACAAAGCAGGAGGAGAAGAGCAGGGCTGAGTCCTTCTGGTGCAGCTCAGCCAGCTCCTGCTCAAGCTCCACATGAAACTTACTGGTGCCTGAGATGTTGCGGGTGCCACCAGCTCCAGCACCATGACGCTGCAGGGTCTCCCTGGCCAGGAGAAAGGGAGAAAAAAAAACGTGTCAGGCATCGAGGAACTGGGTAGGTTTCCCTTCCTTGATGGGAGTCAATGTTGAATTAGTGATCCTATATACACTGTGTCCTGTGAGACAAAGTAGAGGGAAGGATGGGGAGGATAGGGAGACATGTGCCTTCCTTCTAGGACTGGAGGTACTCAGGGAGAGAGGAAGAAGCTAGGTTGAGCTTGAGTAGTTTGGAAGACCTAGAGGAGGTCACACTCCATCTCTGGCAATACTAATTCTGCAGCTAGATTAAAAACTCAGGCAGAGTGGGCCTTGCCTGGTCTCCCGTCCTTCCCCTCCATAGCATTGGACACCCAAGAGTTTGGGAAACATGGTGTGTTGACTTAGTTCATATCCAAGGAATAGATATGGTGGAGGACCTTGGACAGAAAAGTGGTGGTAGAACCCAGGTTTCCACTGCCAGCTCTGCCTTTTTTTTTTTCCTATGTGTGGTTTTTCATCTCCTCTGGCCACTGCTGATGGCTGAGAGCCTACTACTCACTGTGTGGCTTGCAAGACCTGAGGGTGTCGGCTCATGCCCAGGTAATCATTACTACACCAGATGGACACATCCTTTGAGGCCACAGATGCCTCAGAAAAATGTTGGGCAAAGGGATATGCATCAGCCCAGCGGTTCACAGTCTTGAACACACGGTAGGTGTGATCCTGTTTCTTCTCCGTGATCTTGTCCCTGAAAAACTGGTCATAACTGAAGACATAGTTTCCTGCAGGAGCAGATATGAGGATGAAAAGAATTCATTTTAAGTCTCTTCCTGGCTAGTCTGTATTTTACCCATGTTGCTGATTTTGAGTTCTCCAACTCTTTTTCCACATATTCATTTATGTGCTCAGTCATTGACTTATTGGACCACATTAACTCTCTACTATTCATTCAGCCATCCTTTTGCTTACTCATTCACTCCTTCACTCAGTAGTTCATTCACACATTCATTTAGACTTTCTTATGGCCTCATCTCTCTTCCTGGGTTGGTGTGGCAGCCTCCTTACTAGAATCACTACTTTCAGTCTCAGTGGAAGGAGTATCAACAGATCTTGTTTCTAGCAGTCTCTTTGCCACTTCCTAGCTGTGTGGCCTTGAACAAGTCATGAATCTTCTTTCTTACTTTAAATTTCTTTATTTGTAGAATGAGGCTAATAATACTTTCCTTGGAGAACTGTGAGCATCTGACAACCAACAACATGTAATATATTCAAACTAATAAATGGCACATGGTAATAGTAGTATTATTACTGCTATAGTATTAGTAGTCATAATAATACCAATAAAGATAGCTAATATTCAATTATATTATTATAGCTAACATTTAATGAATGCCTAATACATGTAAGTTCTTTCCTAGGAACTTTATAAATATTTAATTTATTCCTCACAACAATGCTCCAAGGACAGTTCTATTAGTATCTCCATTTTACAGATGAGGGAACTGGGGCATTAAGTGTTAGGTAACTTGAGGAGGGTCATGCAGCAAGTAGTGTTCATCAAGTAAGTAACTCAGAGCCCACTTCTTTAACCATTACCACTACAAGATGGGGTAACATTATTTCTAGGATAAATTGAAATAATGTTTGCCAAAGGGCTTGTTAAACTCTAGAACTCTTTACATGAGACAGAAATCATGTTGCAGACAGCAATTTATATGGCTGCTCGAGGTGCAAATTGGCAACATTCTTGCTGCAGAGATGTTTGGAAATATGTATCAAAAGTTTTTAAAATGCACATACTGACATATCTAGAGAAATATTTGCAGCATAATTGACAGACAAATGATTGATACTCAGAATTTATTATATAATCTCTGAAAAATTAACATGAAAAATTTCAACCTAGTAGAAAAATGGGCATAGAATAAATGTAGAAAAAGATTATTAATCAGGAAAAATAAAACTGGGAAAACAAAATTTCACCTATCAATTGATAAAGATTTAAAGTTTGATAATATCAAGTGCTGGTAAGGGTATGAGACTATGGATACCCTCCTTGTTAACTGGTACAGCCATGTTGGAGGGCTAATTGGCAATATCTATTAATATAAAAAATGTACACACCCTTACATCCCAAGAATTTCCACCTCTGATTGTCTATCCTGGAGAAACACTTGCCTGTGTGCACAAGGAGATACATTCAAGGATGTTTTTTGCACTACTGTTTGTAATAGAAAAAATTGGAAGCAACCGAATAGAGGAGTAACCAAATAATCTCTATTATATCTATGCTACAAAATATTTGGAAGCATTGAAAAGTAGGGTAGATACATATGTGTTCAAATGGAAGCATGTCTACAGTATATTGTTGAGTGAAATAAAAGGCACAGAGCAAAATATATAGCAAGATATTATTAGGTAAAAATAAAAATTGAAAAAGGTAATACTCTACATTTTCTTTGAGTACATTTGTATATATGTAAAACCAACCTTCAATCTAAACTGAGAGAATACAAAAAATTGGAAACAACAACTTAAATTGTAGATGCTTGATTAACTGAATGATATTGAATCCATACTATACCCATTACATATTTTTAAGTGAACAAAACAGCATAACAAACTCCAGGTAAAATAAGATCACACTTCTAACAAAAGCGTGGGTGTGGTGAAGAGAGCAGAGGTGTGTGTGTGTGTGTGTGTGTGTGTGTGTGTGTTTGCGTGTGTGTGTGTGTGTGTGTAGCCATATAAAAATATCTGGGAGAAAATATAGCAAAAACTTAGTGGTGGAACTCTGCATGACTTAAATTTCCCTCCTTATACTTTCCTGTATATGTTGAAAAATATTTTACCATGAATCATATTCCTTTTATATTAGAAAATAATGCAAATGTCATTATGAAAATGAATATAAACACATATAAGAATGGGGAAAAGGTGCTCTATGAAGGGTGAGAGTTTTTGAGGGAAGCATGGAGAAGAAATAATGAGAGTAAGCCTAATATTTAATGAAGCCTCATTAGAAACACTTCCATAAATGTAATTTTATTTTCTTCTCATGGTAACCTATTGAGGTAGGTACTAAATGCCATGGAAGGAAAGTGTCTTACTTGCCAAAACACCTAGATCCAGCAAGTGTCAGCATTAAATTTTAAACTCAAATTTCCTTTGGTTCCAAGGCCCTTCTGTGCTGTTTCCCCTACTATGACAGAGGCCCTTTCAGAATGCCTTCCCTATTCTGATCCCCTTTATTTCCACCTCAGCAAACTCACCAGGCATATTGTTCTGAATCAGGTGTGTGACTTTCCCAGAGATCTGCTTCTGCTCCTGGGGACTGGAAAATGACTTCCTTAGGCTGGCTGAGACCAGGGAGCTAGGCAGATCTGAGATGGAATGTGAGATTCATTGGCCATGAAGAGAATGGGGGAAAAAGAAAGCACGTGTTGTCCTCTTTAAGCTCAACGCAACATGAAAATTCAAGTTTATAAGGTAAGGACGCCTTCTGTAGCGAGAAGAAATCTTCTCCAAGGTGAGCTTCTATTTATCTCCCTGAATGGAGACTATTACATTGTTAGGAAACCTTCTATAAGGTGAATCATACTTCTCTCCACTAGGATTTTCCCTTGGGTGAGGTAACTGGGACAGCCACCCTGGGTCCTGCATTTAGAAAGTAGATGCAGGATAATGTACCTTATTCTTCTTTTCTAAACATCATTAAATTTCAATTTGGAAATTTTTGTCCTTAATGATATTCCAAAGGGGCCTATGAAAGATGCCAACAGTGTGGCCATACCTCAAGGGTGATTTGATTATCTTGGGTGGTCTGCACTAATTAAGCTGACCTGGGGATCTGCACCCTAGTTAAAGGAGGTACCTACTCCCAGCTCTTTCTCTTTCATGCAAATCCATATTCTCATAGAGTGGTCTTGCTGAAATGTGGGACCCCAGCCTGTTGGGATCAATTTAGCCACCTGAAAAAGAAGAGTCAAAATTCTAGAGGGATCATCTTAGAATAATGACTAAAAGTTTCAGGAGCCTGTACATGTGCGTTTGTCAGGAATTGTGTGCTTCAGCATACAGCCTAAACTGTTGCCTACCATGGCTCCCCTGGAAAGAATGGACTTCTTATCATGGGATGTGTACTGGCTGCTTTTGTATTAGCTTAGCTCAGGACTGTGATGTAGTGGGTTCAAGCATTAGGAGTAAAGGTTGCATAAGGTGGAACTGACTCCAACCTGTCTTGAAAGCCTTCACATCCTCCTGCACTTCTGGGGCTGCCTTCTGCACAATCTTGCTCTTCCCATCCTGGAGTTCCGACAGCATGAAGGGACAGTGGCCCTTGGCCCAAGATGGAGAATCTATGCAAAGGTGAGAGAGTAATTTGGGGTGCATTTCTAGTCATAAGTTCAGCTCAACAATAATTACTTAGATCTAATGTACCCCAAAGCTCTATCTCAGGCTATCATAGAGACACAGAGATAGATGAGTCTGGTCCCTGTGCTAGGGGAGCTCCTAAGCTGGTGAGAATGGCATACACTGAAGACACATTGTGAACAGTGCTGGGATAGAGGAAGTAAAGGGGCTACTGAAGTCCAGAAGAGGGAGGGGAAATGAGCCAGAATTGGAATTAGACAGTTTGGAGGTCTAAGCAGGCTTTGCAGAGGAGATGATTAGTGTCAAAGCTTAGTGTCAAATGAGAAGTATGAGATTCTCCAGTATGGGGTCTAGGAGAGGGTAATCTGACAGGAGCAAAGGCACAAACTCTTGACACAGTAGTTGATTTAGGCAATTTTAAGTAGTTTCAGCATGTCTGGAGTATAGTGTGTGAGGGACACGACAGTGATAATTTTTCTTTTCTTTTCCCTCTCCTCTCCTCTCCTCTCCTCTCCTCTCCTCTCCTCTCCTCTCCCCTCCTTTTTTTTTTTTTTTTTTGACAGATTCTCGCTCTGTGGCCCAGGCTGGAGTACAGTGGTGCGATCTTGGCTCACTGCAACCTCCGCCTCCTGGGTTCAAGCAATTCTCTGCCTCAGCCTCCCAAGCAGCTGGGATTACAGGCGCCCACCACCACGCCCGGCTAATTTTTTTATTTTTAGTAGATACGGGGTTTCACCATCTTGGCTAGAGTGGTCTTGAACTCCTGACCTCGTGATCCACCCACCTCGGCCTCCCAAAGTGCTGGGATTACAGGCGTGAGCCACTGCGCCTGGCCGAGAATGAGACCCTTTCTAGAGGACCTGGCAGAAGACAGATCCTGGGTATATTTTGGGGCCAGTTCATGCTATCTTGACACTTTTCACATGAACCCTCCTAATTATTAGGCAAAGATGGCCAGTATGACTTGGAACTTTTACCCCAGGACAGTAACATTCTCCCCTTTTGCTAGCAGCCTCTTCTTACCTCCTCCAGCCTTTGTTGCCTTAAGGTGGATTTGAGAACAGTTTGGTCCTTGGGTAGCCAGGATGGGACAGTGTCCAATACCAAACAGGAACTGATGAGTCTTAACCACCTTGCCTAGGAGGCTTGTGGGGCCCCGGGCAAGCACTGGGCAGCACTGTAGCAGCATGGCTGCAGTCACCATCTTGAGCCCGAAGTCCTGCAGAAGATATGGAAGAGATGAGATTCCATCATGAGGGCCTGGTCGAAAGCCAGGTCTTTGATCCTCATCTTCAGCTTCCCACCCAAAACTTGCTGCCTCTGAGATGCTCTTATTGCCCTTCCAGGGAAAGAACTTCTTTCCCAATGTTAACATGTACCAATAAAACATCATAGAGGAAGAAATAAGAAACTGACTACTGGGCAAAGAGGTGAAGGAAAGAGTGCTAACTGGAGGTTAGAAAGCCTGGATTCTGACTCACTCTGGCACTGACTACCTCTGTGATGATGAGGATCACTGAAATGTGTTTTTGTGTGGCAGGATGAGAACTGCCAACCCACTAACCCTTTGATCAATACTTAAGGCCAAGAATCTTTCTAAGAATGTTGGTCTTAGCCAAGTGAAGATTCAGCCTGCTAATGCAAACATATGTCATTGAGCAGAGCTCCTGAGGCTTGGCCAGGGTGTTTCCTAAGCAGGATCAGCCGGAGAGGGAGAAGGAGCTTGAGGTCAAATGTATCAGTTTAAGGAAATCAAGGGAACAGGAAGGAAGGGTAGGCCCTAGGTCCTACAGACTATGTGCCACCAGCCTGGTATTATGCTGTCTTTGAATTTGCTCCTGTCTCTTGGATAAGCACAGATCTAGGAAGAGGTGAAAGCAAGTTCCAGTGGGGCTGGAAAACAAGGCACAAAGACATAGTCTATGGGTTAGTGAAACAGGCAGAGGCCAAGACAGAGAAGAGAAAGGGGGCAGAGAGATCAGAAAAAGAGAAAGCAAATGACACATAGGCACTCAATAAATATTTGTTGAATTTTGGGGTAAATTGATGAATGAACAGAGTCTGAAATTGAGGAAGGAGAAGGGACTAGGAGAAAAACTAGAAGAAAAGAAAATGTAGGAAAGATAAAAAGAGGAAAGTAGAGAGAGAACAAAGATGTGGTGGTGGTGGTAGAGTTAAAAGAACAGAAATTCAGGGAGAAAAAGAGATCAAAGGTAGAGGGAAAGGGAACAGGGTGGAGATGAAAACAGAGATTGAGTTGAGAGAAAGAGAAAATGAAAAAAGAAAAAGGAGGTGGGGATAGCGCACACAGGGATAAAGGCAGAGACAGACAGACCAAGGGACACGAAAGGGACATGAGGAGAGATCAATGAGTCTGGAGGATTATACAAAGATTCATAGAAGTGAGAGCAGGAGTGGAGAGAATCCATCAGGGGTAGAGAGTCAGTCAGACACAAAGATAAAAAAATGCTTCCAGAAATTGCAAAAGGCTAAGTGAGTTTGGGGAAGAGAATCGTGGCCCTAATTGAGGGAGATGAGAGAGAGAGACCAAAGGACAGAGAGAAGAGAGTAGAGAAAAATGACAAGATCAAAGGATAGAGACAGAGAGGTGACTAAAGTGGGGGGATGAGGGTTAAGAGGAGTGAGAGCTGAGAGACACCAAGAGAAAGACAGCTAGAGAGAGCAAGAAGGAGAGACAGATGTAAGGAAAAAGGGCAAATTGGAAAGACAGAGTCAAAAAGTGAGACAAGATAAGGGACAGTACAATGGGAGAGACATGGGAAAATGTGGGAAGACTAAAGCCCTGACACTGTGAAGAAAGTTACTGAGTAGAATCTACTAGCACTCTCAGCCTTATGTTGTGAGGGACAGTTCAGCTCATGGCCCTGTCCTCATATGGCAACCTCCTTCATCTCCCTCCCTTCCTGATCTCATAGAATAAGCACCCTCCCCCTACCTCACAAAACAACCTCTTTTTTCCTGTTCCATCCCAGAGCAACCTCTCCCCTTCTCATGGGCTGTCACAGCAGCCTGGGTTGGTATGTGGGGCCAAGGCATGTGGGCCCTGAAATTGGAAACGACAGAAGGGTTGTTGGAGGGACTAAATGAAACAATCCAAGTTAAGCCTTTAGGGTAGTGTTTGGCACATAGTAAATCTTCAATAAATGTTAGCTTTTCTTATTAAAATTCCAGCTCTCCAATTTCATTGTTGGATGTTCTTGTACAAATTACTTCCCCTCTCTGGATCTTGGCCTTCATCAGCTGTCAAATATGAGGTAATTATGGCCACTTCACATGGTAGGTAAGGAATTGGATCCAGTGCATACCTCATATCTGGGGATATGTGTTTTCCTTCCCCTGCCTGCTTGTGAAAGCTAAAGCACTTGGGACTGAGCCTGTAGACCACAGATAAAGCTGCCAGAGTTTATCTCCATTGGGGTCTGACTACTCCCCAAGCTGAGACCAGGGCGTGGGAGAGAAGAGGATCCCCTTTCTGGAATCACGTCTGAGCATCTGGCTAGAGCTGGCCCTGGCTATTGGTGGTAAGAAGTGGATAGCCCAGAAGTGCAGGCAAGGCAGATGACAAGGCTCCAGGCTCCTGTAAACTCCCCCAACATCAATCCTGGCAACAATAATCCCAACAACATTGGGGTATGTAGTGGGAAGGAAAGCCCCCAATATTGGAGGCTTGGGATGGTGGAGAAGGCCTACCTCCTGTATATAAAAACAGAAGAAATTAAACACACGTCATTACTAGGGGGCTTTTGGCCATGATATGCTCAGGGTCCTGGGAAAATATAGACCATTTCTTGGAATTCGTTGAATTCTCAAGTTCTTTCAAGCTTCTGTTCTCATTTCTCTTGTTCTATTATTCCTTTCCTGAAATTTGCTCTGCCTCACTCTGCCTGGCCATCATTATACCCACGACCTTGTAGTCTAGTTACCATGGGCTCTGTTTCTATTCCATCTCATTACCCACCAAGAGACTAGAGTGAGTAAAATTGAATCAAGGAAGCATTTTAGTCAATTTAGGGTATAAAGAGCATAGGCTCTAGAGCCAAACTACTTGAGTTTGAATCCTGGCTCCACCACTCACTAGCTTTGGGACCTTAGAAAAGTCACTTCCCTGCTATACATCTTATATCAGGAAAATATTGGTAATAACAAAGACAATCTGCATCATAGGAATGTTGTGAAGATTCAGTAAGATAATCCATATAAAGCATTTAGCAGAGTAACTATCCCAGAGTAAACAGTGAAAAAGTGTTAGTTATTATATTTAATTGATAGACTTTATTATTTTTATTTTCTCCGTTTCCCATGTAGAAAAAATGAAGGTACGCCAAGGGAAGTCACATGAATATACCAGGCTGGGTTTGGGAAGCTAGAGACTGATTCTTGTCCCAATCCTGTACAATTTATTGTATGAACTTGGGCTCTGTAATTCCCCTCTCTGGGCTTCGGTTTCTCCACTGACATTGGGCTAGATAATTTCATAGATCCCACCTAGTTTTGATAGTCAAACACTCACAGAGCCCTCTGTGCCAGGCCCTGTTCTCATGTCAACCCTGTGATGATAGGGAAACTGAATCCCAAAAAGATTAAGTAACTTGTCTAGATCAGAAAGCTAGTACATAGGAGAAGCAGGATTTGAACCTAGGCAATCTGTTTCCAGAGATTCCTAACTTAACCATTATGGATCTGTGATTCAAATGTTACTACCTTTTTTTCTTGACTGAGGGCCTGACTCTAGACATTTATCTCCTCTGCTGCACCAACATAGGCCTCATTCCAGGTCATATGCCATTTGTCACCAATGCCTTACCAAAGGAACAGATCTGTAACTACAGTGGAATTTCAGGTACTGTTGGATATTCATTTACTCTACCATTTAATAACTTATGCACCTACCATGTGGTAAAGCTTGCCAGGCATCTTCTTAAAACAATACTTTTAACCAAAGAGATGATGGTGAAATTTCAGACCAAATAACAGATCATTACTGAAAGGTTTTTCCTATGACTTTAAAATCCTCTCTCGTGTCAGCACCCAATCTGTATTCCCAGAGGTCAAAAGGGCCAACTGCAACTCTACCCCAGCAGAGAGCCAGAAAACACTCATTGCAGCATTCCTTGTCCCCCACACCCCCACCCCTTTTGTGGCCTGCTTTGCAAAAGTCAGTTAGGTCTGGAGGAGAAGTGGTAATTTCTCTTCAGGAGTTGGAAACATCAGGCCTTACTTTTCTTCTTAGTACCACTTTCCCACCACAGAAGAATCATATAGAACTTTAGATAACTGGAATCAGAGAATCAGAAATTCTTAGAAACAGGAAAATTTAGAAGATCACAACATCAAAACTAGAAAGGATGGTGGAAATTACAGGCTAAGCCTTTTTTTCAGAGGGTGAATGACTTGTCTAGAGTCTCACAGTGAATTAGGATGAGAATAGAAATCTGTTTACTTTTTGTATAGTGACACTACATTCCTCTTCCACTGTCTTCACTTATTTCTGCTAATTATTCATCTCTCAATTCCCCCAAATCTCTCCTTACCCAATTCATCATTCCCATCACCCCCATATCCTCTTAGTTTCCCTCCCTAGCTCTTCTCCACATCCCTAGGCTCCCCATGGGCTCTGACCCACTGAGCTCTGCTGTCAGTCCAGCAGGTAGAGGGAGTCAAAGGGAGAGAGGAATGGGGAATTGCAGAAAGAAATATGAAGCCATCGTTCTTGATAGAGAGGAAGAGGAGACAGAAATGCAGAGACAGAGAAATACAGAGCCAAGGAAAGAGACAAAAAGGGGGAAGAGAAAGAAATTTAGAGAAAAAGATAGAACTCAGAGGAGGGAAAAATAAGAGAAAGCAAGAGTGTCAGAGAATGATGAAATGAAACGAATAATCTTGAAAACTAACAAAGGAAAGTAATGGAGGGAAAAAGAGAGAAGAAAGTTGAAAATGAGGAAAGACAGAAAGAGACATGGGAGATAAAAAGAAAATGAAAAAGAGACAGATTCTGAGAAACAAACAAAGGAAAAAGTCAGATCTACTCAGACCAGAGAGTCAGTGTGTACAGCCCTGAGAGACCAGCTGGCAGACCAGAGAGAGGGTGCCAGGCTGAAAGCAGCTCTTACCTGTTGCCCTGCACTGAGGACGAACGAACGACGGGTGGGTACTGTGGGTTAGGACCTGGCATTTATCCCTTCTCCTCTGACTCAGCCCCACCCACCCTGCCTTCTGCTGGCCTGGCCCTGCATTGGCCCCAAAGGTATCTCAGTCCTTCCTTGCTAGAGATAAAACCCAAAGTAGCCCCTCCCTCTAGTGTACCCCTCCCCCAGCTCTGGCTCTTCCCTATTTTCTTTTCTCTCCAGGACAGCAAAATTAGCTCATTTGGGCTTTGGAATCAGACCATCCACCTAGAGCTGGGGTACCTTGATCTATCTCTGAATATAGATCTCCTCAGCTATAAAAGGAGGGCAATAGAACCCAGAAGTGACTGTAGCACAAGTTGGGAGGGCTCTGGAGTCAGACCTAGAATACAGTGTTGTGCTTATGAGCTCTAACAGTCAGCTTCCACAGACTAGATCCCCGGTTGTGGTAACAATTTGGTAATATCATGTACATAGCACAGTGCCTGGTCCAAATAAAATAACAGCTACTTTTGACTGAGTGCTTACAATGCACCAGACCCTTCATTAAGTGCTTTACATGAATTAATTTAGCCATGTAAGGACCTTAAAAGATAGGTACTATTATCCCTGTGTTACAGATGAAAAAACTGAGGCTCAGAGAGGTGAGGTAACTTGCTGATAATTACCCAACTAGAAAGTACAGAGCCCGCCTATGAACCTAGGCAATCTAGTTACAGAACCCACACTCTTCTCTTCCTCTCATAATATACAATTTAAAATGTGAAGTTCTCTGTCTTATCTTCTCTATCACCTTCTCCTCCCTTTTTCATTTTCTCTCCCTTTTGTCACTCTTTTTCCCCTTCTCTTATCAATCCTAAGGCAGCAGGACCATGTTATAACCAGACAATTTCATCTTTAGAGCAGATTGTCATCATTAAGATTATATTTACATAAATAAGACCATTGTCTACATATTGATCTGCAATTTCCTTTTTTTCATTCAACCATGTGCCAATATACCATGGAGGTTACAAAATCTGAATGCACTATAAAGTATTTAAACATTCCCTTATTGATAGAAATTTAGGTTATTCCCAAGGATTTTCCCCCCTCCATTGTGATTAATGATGCAATAAACATCTTTTGCTGTTTGTGAGAGCGTTTTTTTTAGAGGGTGACATCCTAAAATAAAAGAATTCCTGGTCTAAAGGTAATAGACATTTAAAATTTTTGATACTGCCAATTTGCCCTATATATGTGTTATACACCCCTCTCCACCCAGTGGTGTATAAGAGTAAATGTGTATCTGTTTTCTCACAAACTCACCAATACCATTTGTTATTTTCAATTTTTAAAATATTTGTTAATCTTATAGGCACTAAAAATGGTATATCAGTGTTGCTTTGATTTGGTTTTCTTTCACTGTTAATGAGAATGGGTGTTTTTTTCTTTTTTTTGTTTCTTTTTTGTTTTTTGTTTTTTTTATTATACTTTAAGTTCTAGGGTACATGTGCATAACGTGCAGGTTTGTTACATATGTATACTTGTGCCATGTTGGTGTGCTGCACCCATCAACTCGTCAGCACCATCAATTCATCATTTATATCATGTATAACTCCCAATGCAATCCCTCCCCCCTCACCCCTCCCCATGATAGGCCCCGTGTGTGATGTTCCCCTTCCCGAGTCCAAGTGATCTCATTGTTCAGTTCCCACCTATGAGTGAGAACATGCGGTGTTTGGTTTTCTCTTCTTGTGATAGTTTGCTAAGAATGATGGTTTCCAGCTGCATCCATGTCCCTACAAAGGACGCAAATTCATCCTTTTTGATGGCTGCATAGTATTCCATGGTGTATATGTGCCACATTTTCTTAATCCAGTCTGTCACAGATGGACATTTGGTTGATTCCAAGTCTTTGCTATTGTGAATAGTGCCGCAATAAACATACGTGTGCATGTGTCTTTGTAGTAGAATAATTTATAATCCTTTGGGTATATCCCCAGTAGTGGGATGGCTGGGTCATATGGTACATCTAGTTCTAGATCCTTGAGGAATTGCCATACTGTTTTCCATAATGGTTGAACTAGTTTACAATCCCACCAACAGTGTAAAAGTGTTCCTATTTCTCCACATCCTCTCCAACACCTGTTGTTTCCTGACTTTTTAATGATTGCCATTCTAACTGGTGTGAGATGGTATCTCATTGTGGTTTTGATTTGCATTTCTCTGATGGCGAGTGATGATGAGCATTTTTTCATGTGTCTGTTGGCTGTATGAATGTCTTCTTTTGAGAAATGTCTGTTCATAACCTTTGCCCACTTTTTGATGGGGTTGTTTTTTTCTTGTATATTTGTTTGAGTTCTTTGTAGATTCTGGATATGAGCCCTTTGTCAGATGAGTAGATTGCAAAAATGTTCTCCCATTCTGTAGGTTGCCTGTTCACTCTGGTGGTAGTTTCTTTTGCTGTGCAGAAGCTCTTTAGTTTAATTAGATCCCATTTGTCGATTTTGGCTTTTACTGCCGTTGCTTTTGGTGTTTTAGACATGAAGTCCTTGCCCATGCCTATGTCCTGAATGGTACTACCTAGATTTTCTTCTAGGTTTTTATGTTATTAGGTCTAACATTTAAGTCTCTAATCCACCTTGAATTAATCTTCATATAAGGAGTAAGGAAAGGATCCAGTTTCAGCTTTCTACTTATGGCTAGCCAATTTTCCCAGCACCATTTATTAAATAGGGAATCCTTTCCCCATTTCTTGTTTCTCTCAGGTTTGTCAAAGATCAGATGGCTGTAGATGTGTGGTATTATTTCTGAGGACTCTGTTCTGTTCCATTGGTCTATATCTCTGTTTTGGTACCAGTACCATGCTGTTTTGGTTACTGTAGCCTTGTAGTATAGTTTGAAGTCAGGTAGCGTGACGCCTCCAGCTTTGTCCTTTTGACTTAGGATTGTCTTGGCAATGCGGGCTCTTTTTTGGTTCCATATGAACTTTAAAGCCGTTTTTTCCAATTCTGTGAAGAAAGTCATTGGTAGCTTGATGGGGATGGCATTGAATCTATAATAACCTTGGGCAGTATGGCCATTTTCACGATATTGATTCTTCCTGTCCATGAGCATGGTATGTTCTTCCATTTGTTTGTGTCCTCTTTTGTTTCACTGAGCAGTGGTTTTTAGTTCTCCTTGAAGAGGTCCTTGACATCCCTTGTAAGTTGGATTCCTAGGTATTTTATTCTCTTTGAAGCAATTGTGAATGGAGTTCACTCACGATTTGGCTCTCTGTTTATCTGTTATTGATGTATAAGAATGCTTGTGATTTTTGCACATTGATTTTGTATCCTGAGACTTTGCTGAAGTTGCTTATCAGCTTAAGGAGATTTTGGGCTGAGACGATGGGGTTTTCTAAATATACAATCATGTCATCTGCAAACGGGGACGATTTGACTTCCTCTTTTCCTACTTGAATACCCTTATTTCTTTCTCCTGCCTGATTGCCCTAGCCAGAACTTCCAACACTATGTTGAATAGGAGTGGTGAGAGAGGGCATCCCTGTCTTGTGCCAGTTTTCAAAGGGAATGCTTCCAGTTTTTGCCCATTCAGTATGATATTGGCTGTGGGTTTGTCATAAATAGCTCTTATTATTTTGAGATATGTCCCATCAATACCTAATTTATTGAGAGTTTTTAGCATGAAGGGCTATCGAATTTTGTCAAAGGCCTTTTCTGCATCTATTGAGATAATCATGTGGTTTTTGTCTTTGGTTCTGTTTATATGCTGGATTACGTTTATTGATTTGCATATGTTGAACCAGCCTTGCATCCCAGGGATGAAGTCCACTTGATCCTGGTGGATAAACTTTTTGATGTGCTGCTGAATCCGGTTTGCCATTATTTTATTGAGGATTTTTGCATCGATGTTCATCAGGGATATTGGTCTAAAATTCTCTTTTTTTGTTGTGTCTCTGCCAGGCTTTGGTATCAGGATGATTTTGGCCTCATAAAAAGAGTTAGGGAGGATTCCCTCTTTTTCTGTTGATTGGAATAGTTTCAGAAGGAATGGTACCAGCTCCTTCTTGTACCTCTGGTAGAATTCAGCTGTGAATCCATCTGGTCCTGGACTTTTTTTGGTGGGTAGGCTATTAATTGTTGCCTCAATTTCAGAGCCTGCTATTGGTCTATTCAGGGATTCAACTTCTTCCTGGTTTAGTCTTGGAGAGTGTAAGTGTCCAGGAAATTATCCATTTCTTCTAGATTTTCTAGTTGATTTGCTAGAGGTGTTTATAGTATTCTCTGATGGTAGTTTGTATTTCTGTGGGGTCGGTGGTGATATCCCCTTTATCATTTTTTATTGCTTCTATTTGATTTCTCTCTCTTTTCTTCTTTATTAGTCTAGCTAGCGGTCTGTCAATTTTGTTGATCGTTTCAAAAAACCTACTCCTGGATTCATTGATTTTTTGGAGGGTTTTTTGTGTCTCTGTCTCCTTCAGTTCTGCTCTGATGTTAGTCATTTCTTGCCTTCTACTAGCTTTTGAATGTGTTTGCTCTTGCCTCTCTAGTTCTTTTAATTGTGATGTTAGAGTGTCAATTTTAGATCTTTCCTGCTTTCTCTTGTGGGCATTTAGTGCTATAAATTTCCCTCTACACACTGCTTTAAATGTGTCCCAGAGATTCTGGTATGTTGTATCTTTGTTCTCATTGGTTTCAAAGAACATCTTTATTTCTGCTTTCATTTCGTTATGTACCCAGTAGTCATTCAGGAACAGGTTGTTCAGTTTCCATGTAGTTGAGCGGTTTTGATTGAGTTTCTTAGTCCTGAGTTCTAGTTTGATTGCACTGTGGTCTGACAGACAGTTTGTTATAATTTCTATTCTTTTACATTTGCTGAGGAGTGCTTTACTTCCAATTATGTGGTCAATTTTGGTATAATTGCGATGTGGTGCTGAGAAGAATGTATATTCTGTTGATTTGGGGTGGAGAGTTCTATAGATGTCCATTAGGTCCGCTTGGTGCAGAGATGAGTTCAATTCCTGGATATCCTTGTTAACTTTCTGTCTCGTTGATCTGTCTAATGTTGACAGTGGAGTGTTGAAGTCTCCCATTATTATTGTATGGGAGTCTAAGTCTCTGTGTAAGTCTCTAAGGACTTGCTTTATGAATCTGGGTGCTCCTGTATTGGGTGCATATATATTTAGGATAGTTTTAGCTCTTCCTGTTGAATTGATCCCTTTACCATTATGTAATGGCCTTCTTTGTCTCTTTTGATCTGTATTGGTTTAAAGTCTGTTTTATCAGAGACTAGGATTGCAACCCCTGCTTTTTTTTGTTCTCCATTTGCTTGGTAGATCTTCCTCCATCCTTTATTTTGAGCCTATGTATGTCTCTGCATGTGAGATGGGTCTCCTGATTACAGCAGACTGATGGGTCTTGACTCTATCCAGTTTGCCAGTCTGTGTCTTTTAATTGGAGCATTTAGTCCATTGACATTTAAGGTTAATATTGTTATGTGTGAACTTGATCCTGCCATTATGATATTAACTGGTTATTTTGCTCGTTAGTTGATGCAGTTTCTTCCTAGCCTCGATGATCTTTACATTTTGGCATGCTTTTGCAATGGCTGGTACCAGTTGTTCCTTTCCATGTTTAGGGCTTCCTTCAGGGTCTCTTGTAAGGCAGGCCTGGTGGTGACAAAATCTCTAAGCATTTGCTTATCTGTAAAGGATTTTATTTCTCCTTCACTGATGAAACTTAGTTTGGCTGGATATGAAATTCTGGGTTGAAAATTCTTTTCTTTAAGAACATTGAATATTGGCCCCCACTCTCTTCTGGCTTGTAGAGTTTCTGCCGAGAGGTCTGCTGTTAGTCTGATGGGCTTCCCTTTGTGGGTAACCGGCCTTTCTCTGTGGCTGCCCTTAAGATTTTTTCCTTTATTTCCACTTTGGTCAGTCTGGCAATTATGTGTCTTGGAGTTGCTCTTCTGGAGGAGTATCTTTGTGGCGTTGTCTGTATTTCCTGAATTTGAATGTTGGCCTGCCCTACTAGGTTGGGGAAGTTCTCCTGGATGATATCCTGAAGAGTGTTTTCCAACTTGGTTCCATTTTCCCCCTCACTTTCAGGCACCCCAATCAGACATAGATTTGGTCTTTTTACATAATCCCATACTTCTTGCAGGCTTTGTTCATTTCTTTTTCTTCTTTTTTCTTTTGGTTTCTCTTCTCGCTTCATTTCATTCATTTGATCCTCAATCGCTGATACTCTTTCTTCCAATCGATCGAGTCAGTTACTGAAGCTTGTGCATTTGTCACGTATTTCTCGTGTCATGGTTTTCATCTCTGTAATTTCGTTTATGACCTTCACTGCATTAGTTAGTCTAGCTGTCAATTCTTCCACTCTCTTTTCAAGATTTTTAGTTTCTTTGCGCTGGGTACGTAATTCCTCCTTTAGCTCTGAGAAGTTGGATGGACTAAAGCCTTCTTGTCTCATCTCGTCAAAGTCATTCTCTGACCAGCTTTGATCCGTTGCTGGCGATGGGCTGCGCTCCTTTGCAGGGGGAGATGCACTCTTATTTTTTGAATTTCCAGCTTTTCTGCCCTGCTTTTTCCCCATCTTTGTGGTTTTATCTGTCTCTGGTCTTTGATGATGGTGACGTACTGATGGGGTTTTGGTATAGGTGTCCTTCCTGTTTGATAGTTTTCCTTCTGACAGTCAGGACCCTCAGCTGTAGGTCTGTTGGAGATTGCTTGAGGTCCACTCCAGACCCTGTTTGCCTGGGTATCAGCAGCAGAGGTTGCCGAAGATAGAATATTGCTGAACAGTGAGTGTACCTGTCTGATTCTTACTTTGGAAGTTTCCTCTCAGGGGTGTACTCCACCCTGTGAGGTGTGGGGTGTCAGACTGCCCCTAGTAGGGGATGTCTCCCAGTTAGGCTACTCAGGGGTCAGGGACCCACTTGAGCAGGCAGTCTGTCCGTTCTCAGATCTCAACCTCCGTGTTGGGAGATCCACTGCTCTCTTCAAAGCTGTCAGACAGAGATGTTTGCGTCTGCAGAGGTTCTGCTGCCTTTTTGTTGTTGTTTTTTTTTTTATCTGTGCCCTGTCCCCAGAGGTGGAGTCTACAGAGACAGGCAGGTTTCCTTGAGCTGCTGTGAGCTCCACCCAGTTCGAGCTTCCCAGCGGCTTTGTTTATCTACTTAAGCCTCAGCAGTGGCGGGCGCCCCTCCCCCAGCCACGCTGCTGCCTTATGATTAGATCGCAGACTGCTGTGTTAGTAATGAGGGAGGCTCCATGGGCGTGGGACCCTCCCAGCCAGGTGTGGGATATATTCTCCTGGTGTGCCCGTTTGCTTAAAGTGCAGTATTGGGGTGGGAGTTACCCGATTTTCCAGGTGTTGTGTGTCTCACTTCTCCTGGCTAGGAAAAGGGATTCCCTTCCCCCTTGCGCTTCCCAGGTGAGGCGATGCCTCGCCCTGCTTCAGCTCTTGCTGGTCGGGCTGCAGCAGCTGACCAGCACCGATTGTCGGGAACTCCCTAGTGAGATGACCCCAGTACCTCAGTTGAAAATGCAGAAATCACCGGTCTTCTGTGTCGCTCGAGCTGGGAGTTGGAGACTGGAGCTGTTCCTATTCGGCCATCTTGCTCCGCCCCCGGGTGTTTTTTTCATATGTTTCTTTATCATTTGTCTATTTCTCTTCTGAGTGGTCTACTTTTTGCCCATTTTGGGGTTGGGTTGGCAGTAAAATATAGTAGACTAAAAGCATGCACTCTGGAGTCAGACTCACCCAAGTCACCAAGTCACCAAAACACCTTAGGTATTTGGTTCACTTATCTCCAGATCTCTCATATGTAAAATGGGACAGTCGTAGAACCTACCCTATTGGATTATTGTGAGGATGAGATGTAGCTATTATTATTGCTGTTTATACTTTTATATTTGAGTTGTAGAAGAACTTTGAATAATATGGTTATTAGCTCCTTTTCTGTGATATTTGCTGCTCCATCTGGATTAATTTATTAATTCAACAAATGTTTATTGAGTGCCTATAGCATGTCAGGTGTGGTGCTAGGTACTGGAGATGCAGTGGCATATAAATTCGAGAGTATGGGTATAGCATGGTGTATTTAACCATTTTTAAAATTAAAGATTAATTCCAGTTCTTCTAGAAGGTATTTCAAATGCAGCTGCAATAACCTTGACCTTCAACTCTTTAGCTGGCTAACCATTTGTCACTTTGAAAATTGAGCTCAAATGTCATCACTTCTGGGAGGCCTTTTTAAACCCCCACACTGGATCTTGTTCCCTCTTCTGGGCTCCCACATCTTCTCCCTCAGAATTTATCACACTGTACTCCTGGCACCTTGTCTTATGTCTTTCTCCCACATCAGACCTTGAGCAACTTGCTGATAGGAATCTGGAACCATTGACTAGAGGGGCTGTCAGAAATGCCTGTTGCATTCAGATGTATTTCCTCTGTTCTTTCTACTCTGTTCTACCTGTACCCAGAAAAGGCACTGGATGAATTAAATCTACTGAAGTTAGCAAACCTCTGAGGTGACGTAGAGAAGAACTCGAAGTGCCCTATTGGAGGAAAGTGGCTGGGACTTCCCAGGTCATTCGGAAGGATACTTAGGTGGTGCCTCTACTATTCCTGGTCCAGCTGAGCCTGTGAGTGTGGATGGCTGTGGTTGTGCCTGATATCTCCTCTCCTTTAGAGGAAAATGTCTCATTTTCTCTTTGGGTGGTGGTTGTGTGATTCTCATCTTTTTATGAGGCAGTGTAGTCTGGAGGGGGAAGTAAGTTTCAGCCCCATGTACTCACATAGCGTGTCCTTAGGAAACACTTCCCTGGCCCTTCTCTACATAGTCCCCCTCTCTCTCCGCATTGATTTGTTCTGTGTCTTTGTTGACTTCCTACCTGTGTGTGAGTTCCTCTGGAATCGCAGTCTAGGTCTGATTCATATCTGCAACCCCAGTGTCAACCTGACAATAAGTAGATATTCAGACAATGTTTGATTGAATAGACTTCAGTGACTTAGGAGTTTCAACTTTTTACTTTGCAGTTGCACTGCAGTAAACATCATGGTACTTAAAGTTGTCTCTGGATTTTAGATTATTTTCTTAGCATAGATTTTCCAAAAGCTTATTTATAAACCATAAAATTCACCCATTTTAAATGTGTAATTCAGTGATTATTAGTATATTTACAGAATTGTGCAACCATCACCACAAATATTAGTATTGATTTTTAGAAATGGAATTATTTGACCAAATGATATGGATCTTTTAAAGATTTTTTCTTACATTTTATCCAATATCTCTGTAAAAGGTTGTGCCGGTTAATGATAGGCTCAACCACTTGTGATGAGTGGGAATTAAGGAAGACATACAGGCTTTGTTGGGTTACTTCCTGAAGGGTTGGTCTCACTATCAGCATCTCTCTCCTTCATTAGCTATACCCCTTACCCAGATTCTGGAATGAAACTCAGAGAGTAGCATGATAGCTATGTCCCAGACATGCTGTGGTTTCTTCTTCATGTAAGATTGGTCTGTAGTTTCTATTTTAATTTAAATAACAAATCTGTTCTTGTAATTTTGGGTAATACCAGCCAATATAATTATTTGCCCTAACACCATTTGGTGATGGTAGCTGGGTTGTTCTTAGACAGCTTTTCCAATGGTTTCCATGATAATTTGTCTATACGTTTTTTTAAAAAAACTTCTTTCCGTATCAATTTTAGTAATCAATATTTTTCAAAATATCATAGAGTAATACAGAGAATTCTTTTATAATTTTTGATTAGGTATAAAATTCCAAAATCCAGTTTTTTACCCCTCAGAGTGTTATAAATATTATTTCATTGTTTAATAACACTTATAATTACAGCTAAAATGTTCAATGTCAGGCTCATATTCTTCCTTTTGTAAGTAATCTATATGCTTCGTGGGAGTAGCTTCCTATTAGGAGAATTAAAAAATGTCCTGGTATATTAGTCAGGGTTCTCTAGAGGGACAGAACTAGTAGGAGACACACACACACACATATATGTGAGTTTATATATAATTCTCATATATGTGTGTATATATATGTGTATGTGTGTGTGTGTATATATATACATATATACACATATATACATATATACACACATATACATATATACATACATATATACATATATATACATACACACATATATACATACACACACACATATACATATATACACACATATATACACATATATACACATACATATATACATATATACACATATATACATATATACACACACATATACATATATACATATATATGCATATATATGGGAGTTATTAAGTAGTATTAATTCACATGATCACAAGGTCCTACGATAGGCTGTCTGCAAGCTGAGGAGCAAGGAAGCCAGTCTGAGTCCCAAAGCTGAAGAACTTGGAGTTCAATGTTCAAGGGCAGGAAGCATGCAGAACGGGAGAAGAATATAGGCTGGGAGGCTAAGCCAGTCTAGCCTTTTCATGTTTTTCTGCCTGCTTTATATTTGCTGGCAGCCAATTAGATGATGCCCACCCAGATTAAGGGTGGGTTTGCCTTTCCCAGCCCACTGACTCAAATGTTAATCTCCTTTGGGCAACATCCTCACAGATACACCTAGGATCAATACTTTGTATCTTTCAATCCAATCAAGTTGACACTCAATATTAACCATCACACCTGGCATATATCTTAATATAGCTAATAACTATTTATAGTTTTTGTTTTTTGGTAAAGAAGAATGTGTTTTCTTTCTCAATCCCCTATTCAGCAGGCAGAGACAGCAATATGAGCAAAAGGAAAAAAGTTTAAAAGTCCCTAATGTGTTTCAGGAAATACTACAGAGAACAGGTGATATTTTAAATGGTTTACAAAGCATGAGTTTATTGGGTAAAGCAGAGGGAGAGGGGCAATCCAGGCAGAGGGTACAATATCAACAAAATCAGGGAGGTCTTAAGATGTTTACTGCATTTCAGGAACAGTGAGTTTTCTAGATGTTGAGGGAGAAGGAAGGGTCTGGAATTACTTGCTCAGTCACTTTATGGAAGATGAGATCTCATCCTGGTACTTGGTTCTTCTAAGTGTTATCTCAAGAGTGAACAGGGATTAAGAACATCAGCCCTAGAGCCAGATTAACTGGGTTCTGCCATTCATTGACTGTGTGAACTTTGGGAGGTTGCTTCACCTGTCTGAATTTCAGTCTCCGTCTCTGTAATATGAGGATATTGATAATATCTACTTCATAGTGTTTTTATGACATGAAAAAGAGTGACTCTCTGCAAAACTTGTAATGCCTGACACATAGGAAGAAGCTAGCAAATATTCTGTTCATTTAATTTCAATTCTGTTTATGAATTCCTTTTCTGTGTCTCCAAGGCCATTGTTGCAGTTCAGGCTTCATCATCTGCATCCTCCCCACTGGATGTTGGCATGATCTTTCTATCCCAGAAATATGGCCATGTCACTCTGCTGTTTAGACTCCTTCAATGGCTCCTCAGCGTTGCCAGGAAAAATAACAAAGTCTTTTACAGGATCTATAAAGTTGGTCATGAACTGTCTTCTGCTTATGTCTTGTGTCTTACCTGTTGACACTTTTCTGTAAGCTTCTTTCAGTTCACCTATGCTTACTTTCTTCCTGGTCTTTACATTCTTTTCTCTGGCTAGAATTATCTTCTCCAATCCCTCTCTTTTTTCCCTCATATAATCCATAGGTTCACACAATCCATCTTTGTTGTTGTTGTTTTGGTCTAGCTTATTAACTCCTGCTTGTCCTTTAAGACTCAATTCAGGGCCAGGCGTGGTGGCTCATGCCTGTAATCCCAGCACTTTGAGAGGCTGAGGTGGGCAGATCACCTGAGGTAAGGAGTTCGAGACCAGCCTGGCCAACATGGTGAAACTCCGTCTCTACTAAAAATATAAAATTTAGCTGGCCATGGTGGCAGGTGCCTGTAATCCCAGCTACTTGGGAGGCTGAGGTAGGAGAATTGCTTGAACCTGGGAAGCGGAGGTTGCAGCGAGCCAAGATCATGCCACTGCGCTCCAGCCCAGGCGACAGTGCAATACTCCATCTCAAAAAAAAAAAAAAAAAAAAAAAAAAGATTCAATTCAGGTATCACCTATTCCAGAAATCTTCCTTAACTTGCTCTGTTGTGATGGTGGTAGATGTTTCTCCTCCATGCCTCTATGATTCCCTGTTTATGTGCCTGTTTCTCCTACAAGACCTTGAGCCCTTCAAGGACAGACTTCTTATGTTATTTGACTTTCTTTGTATCCCCAGTAACCTAAAATAGACTGTGAAACATAGCAGGCATTCAACAAATAACTTGTTGAAGGAATATATATTGAAAGGAACATGTAGTGTTTTTCTGTTTCTTGTTTTCAAACAGTGGGGGTACTGGTTAGCTAGCTGTGGCTTAGCACAATTTACAGGGTTTTCTGGAGGTGGCACTGCTTAGATGTCTCAGATTTGGGCCTCTATCTTCAGCCTCCATACATGTGTTCCTGTATCTGAGGATTTCCATCCCCTTATGTTCCTGGGAACCTATTTCTGAGTTCTCAGAAGGTCCTGTCTAAATTTTTCCTGCAAATTTTCCTGATGAGTTTTAAGAGGGCTCAGCATGCCAAAGTCAGTTACTACATATACCTATTTATTTTTTCAGATGATAAGACTGACATCAAGGATTCTATTCCAAAGCAAGACATGTTAGTCATAGAAGAATTTCTAGAGATGTTACAAGCAGAGTCATTCCCTAGGCCCCCAACTCTGGAACAACTTCTGAGTATTAAGGCAAGTTAGAGTGCTAGGTGGGACATAGCGTGATATGTGTTTCCTTCCAAGAAAACTGTTTTAGTTCTGTCACTGAACAGCCAGTTCTTCCTGGGGGAGATTTCCTGAAATAATATCCACAAGAAGAGCTTAAGCCTTATGACCCAAAGGATAGCAGCTATAGGCCAGAGAGTCTGGAGTAGAAATTTACAAAATTTTATCATTATACTGAACTCTGAATTTTTTAGGTAGTCAGATAATTAGTCTTAAGGAAATACATTAAAAGTATAACTAGTGTTTAAAAGATTTTAGATAGAATTCAATTCTTATTCTCCACCAGGGAAATCACAGTAGGGAAAAGTCCTATAAATGCAGTGAATATGCAAGGATAATCATCAGGAGCTCTAAACATAAAAGAATCAATAGTAGAGACAAGTCCTAGGGATATAGTGTCTATGGGAAAAACCTTTACCTGGAGCTCAAACTGTGTAAACTTCAAGATTATTCACAGTAGAGAGAAGCCCTTTGAGTGTCATCTATGCATCAGGGCCTTAACTCAGGCCTCAGGCCTGATTATGCATCAGCAATCTATAGCAGAGAAAATGTTTATGAATGTCATGCATATGGCAAGCCTTAACCAGAAGGACAACCTTATTAATCACCAGAAAATTCATGACAGAAGTCATTGTAGTAGATACTATGAGTATTGATTCCTCCCAGTTCAAGCCTCGTGTCTTGCTGGACTAATCTCTTCACTGGTCTGTTTACCTGCAATTCTTACTCCTTGTTACACCAGAATTTTCTTTTTTTAAATTATTTTAATAGGTTTTTGGGGAATAGGTGATGTTTTACGACATGGATAAGTTCCTTAGTGGTGATTTCTGAGATTATGGTACATGCATCACCAAAACAGTGTACACTGTACCCAATGTGTAGTCTTTTATCCCTCATCCCATCCACTCTTCCCCCCAAGTCCCCAAAGTCCATTGTATCATTCTTATGCCTTTGCATCCTCACAGCTTAACTCCCAGTTATGAGAGAGGATATACAATATTTGGTTTTCCATTCCTGAGTTACTTCACTTAGAATAACGGTTGCTGTGAATGCCATTATCTCACTCCTTTTTATGGCTGAGTAGTATTCCATGGTGTGTATATACCACATTTTCTTTTTTTTTTTTTAATTTTTTTTTTATTATTATACTTTAAGTTCTGGGGTACATGTGCACAATGTGCAGGTTTGTTACATATGTATACTTGTGCCATGTTGGTGTGCTGCACCCATCAACTCATCAGCACCCATCAACTCGTCATTTACATCAGTTACAACTCCCAATGCCATCCCTCCCCCTCCCCGCTTCCCATAATAGGCCCCGATGTGTGATGTTCCCCTTCCCGAGTCCAAGTGATCTCATTGTTCAGTTCCCACCAATGAGTGAGAACATGCGGTGTTTGGTTTTCTGTTCTTGCGATAGTTTGCTGAGAATGATGGTTTCCAGCTGCATCCATGTCCCTACAAAGGACACAAACTCATCCTTTTTTATGGCTGCATAGTATTCCATGGTGTGTATGCAAGTTTGCTGTAGAAACAAAGTTATATTTGATGCTCTTCTTTTTAGCCTCTCTCAGAAAAATATTTAATTGAACCCAGAGAGTGGGCCTGGGGAGAAAAGGAAGCTGGCTTAATGCAAAAATCCTGAAGGTTTTGGTAAAATGTGTAAATGTAGTACACAGATGATTACTGAAGTTCAGGAAGCAGTAACATAGTCATTAACAGTGAGGGTTCTGGATACAGATCTGGGTCCAAATCATAGATCTACCATTTTCTGGACATGTGACCTTAAAATAATTGTATTTTCTTGCTCAACTCTGTATGCTTTCTCTATGAAAGTAGAATAATAACCTAATAAATAGTAGTGACAATTACAAGAGATTTCATTTAAAATACTTAGTAAAATGCCTTGTATATAGTAAGTGATCAGTAAATGTTAGCTATCATTATTGTCATTGTTTATGTTACCAGTGACCATCAACTCCCAGACCAGTGCTCCTGCCTTCATTATAGTAACACAGGCACTGGGAGGATCATTGCAGGGAGGGCCCATTATTAAAAAAGGGAAGGAGGAAGAGAGTGTCACCAGCTGATGAGGTTGGTCTAGCAATTCTCATGGCTCCCCTGCCATGTTTTCCTTCCATTTCCTTTTTTTATTGTGGTAACACAAAATTTAAAATTTTAATCATTTTCAAATGTACAGTTCAGTGTCATTAAGTACATTCACAATGTTGTGCAATCATAACTACTATCCATTTCCAGAATTTTTTTGTCATCTCAAACAGAAACTCTTTGCCCATTAAATGACAATGCACCATTCCTTCCTCCCTCAGTCATTGGTAATCTCTATTTGATGGTCTGTGTCTTTGAATTTGCCTATTATAGGTACTTAAAGTAAGTGGAATTATACAATATTTATCATTTTGTGTTTGACTTATTTTTTCTTTTTTTATTATATTTTAAGTTCCAAGGTACATGTGCACAACGTTCAGGTTTGTTACATATGTATACATGTGCCATGTTGGTGTGCTGCACTCATTAACTCATCATTTACATTAGGTATATCTTCTGTTGCTATCACTGCCCCCTACCCCCCTCACCCCACGACAGGCCCCAGTGTGTGATGTTCCCCTTCCTGTGTCCAAGTGTTCTCATTGTTCAATTCCCACCTATGAGTGAGAACATGTGGTGTTTGGTTTTTTGTCTTTGGGATAGTTTGCTGAGAATGATGGTTTCCAGCTTCATCCGTGTCCCTACAAAGGACATGAACTCGTTCTTTTATATGGCTGCATAGTATTCCATGGTGTATATGTGCCATATTTTCTTAATCCAGTCTGTCATTGATGGACATTTGTGTTGGTTCCAAGTCTTTGCTAATGTGAATAGTGCTGCAATAAACATACGTGTGCATGTGTCTTTATAGCAGCATGATTTATAATCCTTTGGGTATATCCCCAGTAATGGGATGGCTGGGTCAAATGGTATTTCTAGTTGCAGATCCTTGAGGAATCGCCACAGTCTTCCACAATGGTTGAACAAGTTTACAGTCCCACCAACAGTGTAAAAGTGTTCCTATTTCTCCACATCCTCTCCAGCACCTGTTGTTTCCTGACTTTTTAATGATTGCCATTCTAACGGGCATGAGGTGGTATCTCATTGTGGTTTTGATTTGCATTTCTCTGATGGCCAGTGATGATGAGCATTTCTTCATGTGTCTGTTGGCTGCATAAATGTCTTCTTTTGAGAAGTGTCTGTTCATATCCTTTGCCCACTTTTTGATGGGGTTGTTTGTTTTTCTCTTGTAAGTTTGTTTGGGTTCTTTGTAGATTCTGGATATTAGCCCTTTGTCAGATGAGTAGATTGCAACAATTTTCTCCCATTCTGTAGGTTACCTGTTCACTCTGATGGTAATTTATTTTGCAGTGCAGAAACTCTTTAGTTTAATTAGATCCCATTTGAGAATTTTGGCTTTTGTTGCCATTGCTTTTGGTGTTTTAGACATGAAGTCCTTGCCCACGCCTATGTCCTGAATGGTATTGCCTAGGTTTTCTTCTAGGGTTTTTACGGTTTTAGGTCTAATATTTAAGTCTTTAATCCATCTTGAATTAATTTTTGTATAAAGTGTAAGGAAGGTATCCAGTTTCAGCTTTCTACATATGGCTAGCCAGTTTTCCCAGCACCATTTATTAAATAGGGAATCCTTTCCCCATTTCTTGTTTTTGTCAGATTTGTCAAAGATCAGATAGTTATAGATGTGTGGTATTATTTCTGAGGGCTCTATTCTGTTCCATTGGTCTATATCTGTTTTGGTACCAGTACCATGCTGTTTTTGTTACTGTAGCCTTGTAGTATAGTTTGAAGTCCAGTAGCGTGATGCCTCCAGCTTTGTTCTTTTGGCTTAGGATTGTCTTGGCAATGCAGGCTGTTTTTTGGTTCCATATGAACTTTAAAGTTGTTTTTTCCAATTCTGTGAGGAAACTCATTGGTAGCTTGATGGGGACGGCATTGAATCTATAAGTTACCTTGGGCAGTATGGCCATTTTCATGACATTGATTCTTCCTATCCATGAGCATGGAATGTTTTTCCATTTGTTTGTGTCCTCTTTTATTTCGTTGAGCAGTGGTTTGTAGTTCTCTTTGAAGAGGTCCTTCACATCCCTTGTAAGCTGGATGCCTAGGTATTTTATTCTCTTTGAAGCAATTGTGAATGGGAGTTCACTCACGATTTGGCTCTCTGTTTATCTGTTATTGATGTATAAGAATGCTTGTGATTTTTGCACATTGATTTTGTATCCTGAGACTTTGCTGAAGTTGCTTATCAGCTTAAGGAGATTTTGGGCTGAGACGATGGGGTTTTCTAAATATACAATCATGTCATCTGCAAACGGGGACGATTTGACTTCCTCTTTTCCTACTTGAATACCCTTTATTTCTTTCTCCTGCCTGATTGCCCTAGCCAGAACTTCCAACACTATGTTGAATAGGAGTGGTGAGAGAGGGCATCCCTGTCTTGTGCCAGTTTTCAAAGGGAATGCTTCCAGTTTTTGCCCATTCAGTATGATATTGGCTGTGGGTTTGTCATAAATAGCTCTTATTATTTTGAGATATGTCCCATCAATACCTAATTTATTGAGAGTTTTTAGCATGAAGGGCTATCGAATTTTGTCAAAGGCCTTTTCTGCATCTATTGAGATAATCATGTGGTTTTTGTCTTTGGTTCTGTTTATATGCTGGATTACGTTTATTGATTTGCATATGTTGAACCAGCCTTGCATCCCAGGGGTGAAGCCCACTTGATCATGGTGGATAAACTTTTTGATGTGCTGCTGAATTTGTTTTGCTAGTATTTTTTTGAGGATTTTTTGCATCGATGTTCATCAGGGATATTGGTCTAAAATTCTCTTTTTTTGTTGTGTCTCTTACTTAGTATAATGTGTTCAAGGCTCATTCATGTTGTAGAAAAGAATTTCTTTTTTTAGGTTGAATAATATTCCATTGCATGTATATACCACATTTTGTTTATCTATTCTATTGTTAATAATGCTTCTGTGAATATTAGTGTACAAACATCTGAGTCCCTGCTTGTATTTATTCAGTGTATGTACCCAGTAGTGGAACTCATGTATCATATGGTAATTCTATTTAACTTTTACTGGAGGAAAGGCCATTCTTGTTATAAAGTGGCAAGAATTTGGCTGAATTGTTTCTGTGTCCTAGTGTTTTATGGAAGGCAGAACTGACGAGTGATGAACTAGAATATTTGTTGGAAGAAATACATGAGCAAAGTATTCATGATGCCACATGGCCTCTCTTAAATGTTTATAGTAAAATGCAAGAAGAGAGAAAGAAGAAGCCAAGTGATAGTCATCAAGACAATGAAAGAGTGACCCCAAAGGCATTTCAGAGATCTCTGAGGTTGCTACTCCTATCACAGGGCCAGAGTGCTAGGGCTTTGAGTGCAGAACGGTTTCAAGGGAGAAGCCCATGATGCACTTGGGACCTCAGGACTTACCTCAAGTGTCTGCTCCCTGCATTCCAGTGCAGTGCTCCTTGGATGCCCCAGCTGTGGTTCAAGAGGACCCAGGTATGGCTCTGGCCATTGCTGTGGAGGGCATTGGTGGCATCCATATGATGCTAATTCTGCAGGCATGGAGAGTGCATGAGCTGTAGAGGTGTGGTTACATCTACTTAGATTTCAGCAGATGCCTATGAGAGTCTCAAGGTCCAGGCCATGAACTGTGAAGTTGGGGTCATTACAGAGAGCCCTCACTAGAGTGATGCTTAATGGAGCCATGGGAGCAGGCCTGTTGCAGAGACCCTAGACCTATAGAGCTACCAGTGTGTAGTACCAGCCTGGGAGAGCCACAAGTATTGAACTCCAACTTGTGAGAGCTGTAGCATGAGCTGCACCCAGCAGAGCCAAGGGGGAAGGGTCCCCTGGAGCCTTGGGGACTTAACCCCTACCACAGTGTGTCTAGAAGGCAGGACATAATGTCAAAGAAGATTACTCTCAAGCTTTAAGATTTAATTTTGAATGCCTTGTTGGGTTTTTTTCTTACATGGGACCAGTTATCCCTTTTTGCCTTTGGGAATGGAAATGTCTGTCCTGTGCCTGTCCTATTATTCTATTTTGGAAGCACATAACTAGTTTGATTTCACAAGTTCACTGCTGGAAGGGAATGTACCTCAGAATGAATTGTACCTGGAGCATCATATGATATTTAAATTGATATTTAAATTAGACTTTGAACCTAGAGTTTAAAGTTGATGCTGGAATGAGATATGACTTTGGGAGCTATTGGGATGGAATGAATGTATTTGTATGTAAGGACATACATTTTGGAGCCCAAGGGTGGAATGCTATTTAAATAATAGCATTCCACCCTTGGAATTTTGTCTCCTTCAAAATTCAACTTTTTCCAATGTGATAGTAATATTAAGAGATGGGGCCTCCAAAATGGCACAAGTATACATATGTAACAAACCTGCACGTTATGCACATGTACCCTAGAAGTTAAAGTATTAAAAAAAAAAATATGGGGCCTTGAAGAGTTACTTCGTCTACGAGGGCTCCTCCCTTGTAAATGGGATTAAGGCCCTTATAAAAGAGGCTTTACACAGCACTCCGTCCTTTGCCCTCTATCTTCTACCTTGTGAGGACACAGTGTTTGTGTCCTCCCCTCCAAAGGATCCAGCCCTTACTGAACAACTGCACCTGCCAGTGCTTTGATCTTGGTGTTCCCAGCCTCCAGAACTGTAGGAAATAAATTTCTGTTCTTATAAATCACCCAGTCTGGTATTTTGTTGTAGCAGCACAAACAGACTAAGAAAGAAAAGAATCTGCTCCTTTTCAATTTTTTGGAAGAATTTTGGAAAGATCGTGGTTAATCATCTTTAAATGCTTGGTGGAATTCTACACCTGTGAAACCATCTGGTCCTATCCTTTTCTTTGCTGAGAGGTTTGGATTACTTCATAAATCTCCTTACTTGTTATTGTTCTCTGCAGATTTTCTGTTTCCTCGTGATTTAGTCTTAGTAGGCTGCATGTTTTTAGAAATTTATTTATTTCTTTTATATTATCCAAGTTTTGACACATGATTGTTCATAGTAGTCTTTTATGATCCTTTGTATTTTGTGGTATCAGTTGAATGTATTTTATTTACATTTTTATTTATTTGAGTCCTCTCTTTTCTTGGTTAATCTAGTTAAGGGCTTGTCAAATTTGTTTATCTTTTCAATAAATGGTATTCTTCACAAAATGAAAAGATTGTAAGCCCCTTTTCAGAAAAAAAAATCATATATATGTACATAATCAAAAATATGACTTTTATTTTTTTAAATGTGGAAGGTAGCCTCCAATCAGAAAAATTCTTACTGACCAGATTTTGAAAATTAAGATATCACAAGGCAAATGCATTTTCTTTTATTAAGCTTAGCATTCTCAAAGTCCCTACATGGAAAATTGTTTATCACTTAAAAAACAGTTATTATGAAAAGTCTTGACAATTTAACAATCATATTATTTTTAACTTTTTCTAGGTTTATCAGAACATAATGTCATGGTTTTGTTTTCACTTTTAAATTAGTAGGTAAACTCAATATTTTTGATAATTTATTGATCATTTGTATTGTCTCCACTATTGGTTGGTGATTTATACTATCTGCACAGTTTTCTTTTGAGATGTTTTTTGCTTATTGATTTTTAGTAGTCATTTTAAAACTTCACAATTTTTATCTTTTGTACTTCTACAATGTGGCAAATATTTTTGAGGTTGTTGTTTGCATTTTACATATGTTTATGTTTTTTAAAATCTCTGTTGAATAGCAAAGACATGGAATCAACCCAAATGCCCATCAGTGATAGACTGGATAAAGAAAATGTCATACATATATACCATGGAATTCTATGCAGCCATAAAAAGGAATGAGATCATGTCCTTTGCAGGAACATAAATGAAGCTGGAAGCCATTATCCTCAGCAAACTAACACAGGAACAAAGAGACCAAACACCACATGTTCTCACTCATAAGTGGGAGCTGAACAATGAGAACACATGGACACAGGGAGGGGGACAACACACACTGGGGCCTGTCAAGGGGGCGAGGGGAGGGAGAGCATCAGGATAAATAGCTAATGCATGCAGGGCTTAATACTTAGGTGATGGGTTAATAGGTGCAGCAAACCACCATGGCACACATTTACCTATGTGACAAACCTGCACGTCCTGCACATGTATCCTGGAACTTAAAATAAAAATTTAAAAAACTCTGTTGAAATGTACATATACAGATAGGTGTATATGTCATACATGTACAGGTCAATATATATTTTCATAATTTCAGTATACTTGTATAATCAGCATGCAGAGGAAATAACAACATGGTCACCATCCCAGGATTTCCTCCCGTGTCCATTTTAAATTATTACCCTGTGCCTATCCTGACATATTTTTTCCACATTCCAATACATTTATTCTGCAAAAATAATACATTTATTTCTTTTTTTACAGTCAATTTTATACTGCAAATCTCGTATACTTACTTGAAAGATGTTCCAAGGATAAACAGAAAAAGATTAATAAAACCCAAATTGACTAAATGTGTTCTCACAATATAGGCTGGCATAAAAATAAATTTATGTATTATCGGCCAGGTGTGGTGGCTCATGCCTGTAATCCCAGCACTTTGGGAGGCCGAGGCAGGTGGAACACAAGGTCAGGAGATCAATACCATCCTGGTAACATGGTGAAACCCCATCCCTACTAAAAATACAAAAATTAGCCGGGTGTAGTGGCATGCACCTGTAGTCCCAGCTACTCGGGAAGCTGAGGCAGGAGAATTGCTTGAACCTGGGAGGCAGAGGTTGCAGTGAGCCAAGATCACATCACTGCACTCCAGCCTGGGTGACAGAGTGAGACTCCATCGCAAAAAAAAAAAAAAAAAAAAAAAAAAAATACAAAAACAAAAAAACCCAAAACCAAAAAACAAGACAAAACAACAACAACAACAACAACAAAAATTATCTATTATCACAGTAGCAACAATAATGCACACATAATAGTGACTTGTGGATCAATGTTAACTATTCTAATTCTACTTTCCAAAGAAAACAGCAGTTCATTTTAAAAGTCTATTTACATGTCAGTGTTTTTGTCTGGTTTTCCAGAGGGCTGCTGCTAATTCCAGCTTTAAAATGTAAAGTATCCTCTTTGAGTGATTTGCTCAAATTGTGTTGGCATTGGGAAAAAATAAATCATTGCTGTTATTTTGGAATAACAGAGAAAGACTCACTAACTTCACATATAGAAACTGAGTATGTGTTGTACATAGCAACATGAGTTTGTGTAGTAAATTTCTCCGCTAGCTATTTCTAATACTGAATAGATATTTTACAACATAAACTTTACACATGGCCTCAAAACTTTATTCCTGGGTTGTTTTCTATTTCCCACAATCCTTCATTAAATCCTTTCTATTTGTTTGACTTTCTAAATTGTCTTTGTATTTCATATATGGGAAAAGGTCTTTGGAAACTAGAAATTCAGTCATGGGTACAAAAAAACAAACAAACAAAGAAACAAAAACAAACGAACAAAAACTTCGACTTTACCTTAAGATAATTTAGGAAAAGTTCATTGTTTTTAATCTGTGGATATAAGTGACGTTGGCTGATGTGGAGTGGACTGCAGGATTCCAGTACCAGTGTATTAATATGGACAGCTGGGCCTCTGAAAGAGACAGCAGATGTGGGATGAGTATGAGTAGAGACACCTCGATCATTTGGCAGTCGAGAGGAAGTTGGGGGGCATATCCTTAGCTCTTCAAGCTCTTTCCTCAAAATTTACCCACAAGTCCCCTCCTTTCAATTACTGTATTTTCCACAGAGAAGATATTAGTAGCAATATCCTTCTTCTACATTTTCCCTGAGGCCCTGTGGTCCTGAGGTTGGGAGAGTGGTGGGAGAGAAAGGATAAGAGAGGAATGGGAGAGAACATGGAAGCCCTGAAGTCCAGGTCAGTAGAAGAGGTAGGAGTCTTTTAGGCCAAAGAAAAGAGGACCCAAATATTTCCTTGAACTTTGTAGCAGCTAAGGATTAACTACAGAAATGGAGAATCTTGAGGCAAGCCAGATACTTGCAGAGAGCCCATCTGAGGGACAAATTTGGGGCCTACTAGCTTTGAGGCTTATCTTAGAGAGTTGAATTTCTAGAAAGCCCCTTAGGATGGGATAAGGGCCACAGAGTGGGCAATTGTGGGAGGGTTCCTGGTGGAGGTTGGGGATTGGAGTGGTGGCCTGGGGGTGATTTAAAGTAAGAACACAATGTTGGACTGAAGGAGATGGGGAAGGGTTCCAGCAAGAAAGCCTACCTTCAGAGTGCAATGTGGAGGCAGCGGCTGCAGTGCCCGAGAGCCTGGGTTTTGGAATACCTGCCACTATGGATTCTAGAGGTAGTGCCAGATTTCTTCCCTGTAGTAGTGAATTTCTTCCCTGCCCTCATTTATTTCAATAGGATGGAGGCAGGAGAGCAAGAAAAGATGGAGCCTTTTGCCTATGAGTAATAATAAGACCAATATATTCTAGAAACAGAGAGAGGCAGGATGAGGTACAAGAAAGATACCTGTTCTGCTGAAGATTCTTAGTCTCTGGATCTCTTGTCAAGATAACCTTATATTTATTCGCATATGGATGAGTTGACTAGTTAGTACCAAATTGATGCAGAGAGGAAGGAAGGCAAAGGGGTAGGAGCATACATAGGTGGGATTAATCTTACTCAACTTCACCAACAGACTGTTCATTTCTGGTGGGGGATGGCTGTAGTGGTAGAGAAATAGACTGTGATGGGAAAGGGGAGAGGGGATAAGGAATAACATTTTCTAGGCTTCCCTCCCCCATTTTGTGTTTTTCCTTTTCTCTCCTCTCATGACCAGAAGTCTAGACAGGAAGCAGAGGTCGGTTACCAGGGAAACTGAAGCTGAGTATGCTTGATTCACGAACTTGTGAGATAAAAGCAAAATTGCTACTCAAAATGCAAGACTGTATGGAGGATGGGTATTAACCAAACAAGCAAAGATTTATTCATCCTTATAATTATTTTACATACACATATAAATCCACAAAGATGAATAGCTTTTCCTAAATGTTTAGTTGAGAATCAGTCTATGGAATGGCCTTGAATCCTGCCCCTGCCACCTTCCATTGTCTCTACTGGCCCCATGCTGCCAGTCTCCTGACATGCCTCATGTCTGAGTATGATGGAGTCCTAATGATAGTGCCTCTGTACATGGCTCTGTCAGTTACAGGGAAAGAAACTAAGGGAAAAAGGGCATCAATTCACTTAGCTTTCAAAGCAACAGAGAGATAAACCTCAACCATCAAAATCTTTCCCTAGAATTCCACCTAAAAATCCCAGAAAATCTAACCAAAGTACTGGTCTTTCAATGTCTAATTAATATGTATTTGTTCTGGGTCCAGTATCAAAGAGTTCTATGGAAATGCAATTAGAATACATCACCATTGCTTATATGCTGCTGCCCCTAGTGTAACACGTGTAAATTGCACTCTCTTGACAGTTGTAGCCAAGTCAGAGCACATTTTTTCTATTTCACTGCTGTATGACGGGTTTTAGACTTGTATCTGTATTTTTCAAGATATGCAATTGAATATTTCTGTTAATCTTTTTGATTATAAGGAAATGAAACAGATAGCCTACCACTGGCCATAATATTTTTCTGATGGGAAAATACATTCTGCTCTGTGGCAACTGCTTTCTGAGGCAGTCTCCATTGTTGCATTTTAATAAAAACCATCCTTTGCTTGTATACTCCCATATGATTTCAGAACATTCATGCTGATGTCAACTGGTTGTAATAATGTGATCTCCACTGAGACCTTAGAGGTTAATGTGAACCTGCATTTAAAGTTTAAGGAGGGAGTAAAAAGGGTCGGGGGTGTTCATATCTGTCTGTACTCTCTTCTAAGACTGGAAAACTTTCCCTAAAAACAAAAAACTTGTATTTGAGTAGGGTGTGTGTATGTGTGCGGGTGTGTGTGTGTGTGTGTGTGTAGATGGGGCATAAAGGTCGAGTGATAAGAATTGACAAGCACCGAGGAGGGCGGAGCAAGATGGCCGAATAGGAGCAGCTCCAGTCTCCAACTCCCAGCGCGAGCGACACAGAAGACCGGTGATTTCTGCATTTTCAACTGAGGTACTGGGGTCATCTCTCTAGGGAGTGCCGGACAATCGGTGCGGTCAGCTGCTGCAGCCTGACCAGCGTGAGCTGAAGCAGGGCGAGGCATCGCCTCACCTGGAAGCGCAAGGGGGAAGGAATCCCTTTTCCTAGCCAGGGGAACTGAGACACACAACACCTGGAAAATCGGTAACTCCCACCCCAATACTGCGCTTTAAGGAAACAGGCACACCAGGAGAATATATCCCACACCTGGCCGGGAGGGTCCCACGCCCACGGAGCCCTCCCTGCTAACACAGCCGTCTGCGGCGATCTATCCGCAAGGCAGCAGCGAGGCTGGGGGAGGGGCGCCCGCCATTGCTGAGGCTTAAGTAGGTAAACAAAGCCGCTGGGAAGCTCGAACTGGTGGAGCTCACAGCAGCTCAAGGAAGCCTGCCTGTCTCTGTAGACTCTACCTCTGGGGACAGCGCACAGCTGCAGTCCATTAGGGGAAAGAGCGGGGCGCTGCAGACCCGAACGACTCTGTCTGACAGCTTTGGGGAGAGCCGTGGATCTCCTAACGCGGAGGTTGAGATCTGAGAACGGACAGACTGCCTGCTCAGGTGGGTCCCTGACCCCTGAGTAGCCTAGCTGGGAGACATCCCCCACTAGGGGCAGTCTGACACCCCACACCTCACAGGGTGGCGTCACCCCTGAGAGGAAACTTCCAAAGAAAGAATCAGACAGGTACACTCGCTGTTCAGCAATATTCTATCTTCGGCAACCTCTGCTGCTGATACCCAGGCAAACAGGGTCTGGAGTGGACCTCAGCAATCTCCAACAGACCAACAGACAGTCCTTCTGACTGTCAGACGGAAAACTATCAAACAGGAAGGACACCTATACCAAAACCCCATCAGTACGTCACCATCATCAAAGTCCAGAGACAGATAAAACCACAAAGATGGGGAGAAGCAGGGCAGAAAAGCTGGAAATTCAAAAATAAGAGCGCATCTCCCCTGCAAAGGAGCGCAGCCCATCGCCAGCAACGGATCAAAGCTGGTCAGAGAATGACTTTGACGAGATGAGAGAAGAAGGCTTCAGTCCATCAAACCTCTCAGAGCTAAAGGAGGAATTACGTACCCAGCGCAAAGAAACTAAAAATCTTGAAAAAAAAGTGGAAGAATTGACAGCTAGACTAATTAATGCAGAGAAGATCATAAACGAAATGACAGAGATGAAAACCATGACACGAGAAATACGTGACAAATGCACAAGCTTCAGTAACCGACTCGATCAACTGGAAGAAAGAGTATCAGCGATTGAGGATCAAATGAATGAAATGAAGCGAGAAGAGAAACCAAAAGAAAAAAGAAGAAAAAGAAATGAACAAAGCCTGCAAGAAGTATGGGATTATGTAAAAAGACCAAATCTACGTCTGATTGGGGTGCCTGAAAGTGAGGGGGAAAATGGAACCAAGTTGGAAAACACTCTTCAGGATATCATCCAGGAGAACTTCCCCAACCTAGTAGGGCAGGCCAACATTCAAATTCAGGAAATACAGAGAACGCCACAAAGATACTCCTCCAGAAGAGCAACTCCAAGACACATAATTGCCAGATTCACCAAAGTTGAAATGAAGGAAAAATCTTAAGGGCAGCCAGAGAGAAAGGTCGGGTTACCCACAAAGGGAAGCCCATCAGAATAACAGCAGACCTCTCGGCAGAAACTCTACAAGCCAGAAAGAGTGGGGGCCAATATTCAACGTTCTTAAAGAAAAGAATTTTCAACCCAGAATTTCATATCCAGCCAAACTAAGTTTCATCAGTGAAGGAGAAATAAAATCCTTTACAGATAAGCAAATGCTTAGAGATTTTGTCACCACCAGGCCTGCCTTACAAGAGACCCTGAAGGAAGCCCTAAACATGGAAAGGAACAACCGGTACCAGCCATTGCAAAAACATGCCAAAATGTAAAGACCATCGAGGCTAGGAAGAAACTGCATCAACTAACGAGCAAAATAACCAGTTAATATCATAATGACAGGATCAAGTTCACACATAACAATATTAACCTTAAATGTCAATGGACTAAATGCTCCAATTAAAAGACACAGACTGGCAAACTGGATAAAGAGTCAAGACCCATCAGTCTGCTGTATTCAGGAGACCCATCTCACATGCAGAGACATACATAGGCTCAAAATAAAGGGATGGAGGAAGATCTACCAAGCAAATGGAGAACAAAAAAAAGCAGGGGTTGCAATCCTAGTCTCTGATAAAACAGACTTTAAACCATCAAAGATCAAAAGAGACAAAGAAGGCCATTACATAATGGTAAAGGGATCAATTCAACAGGAAGAGCTAACTCTCCTAAATATATATGCACCCAATACAGGAGCACCCAGATTCATAAAGCAAGTCCTTAGAGACCTACAAAGAGACTTAGACTCCCATACAATAATAATGGGAGACTTCAACACTCCACTGTCAACATTAGACAGATCAACGAGACAGAAAGTTAACAAGGATATCCAGAATTGAACTCATCTCTGCACCAAGCGGACCTAATAGACATCTATAGAACTCTCCACCCCAAATCAACAGAATATACATTCTTCTCAGCACCACATCGCACTTATTCCAAAATTGACCACATAATTGGAAGTAAAGCACTCCTCAGCAAATGTACAAGAACAGAAATTATAACAAACTGTCTCTCAGACCACAGTGCAATCAAACTAGAACTCAGGACTAAGAACTCAATCAAACACTCAACTACATGGAAACTGAACAACCTGCTCCTGAATGACTACTGGGTACATAACGAAATGAAAGCAGAAATAAGATGTTCTTTGAAACCAATGAGAACAAAGATACAACATACCAGAATCTCTGGGACACATTTAAAGCAGTGTGTAGAGGGAAATTTATAGCACTAAATGCCCACAAGAGAAAGCAGGAGAGATCTAAAATTGACACTCTAACATCACAATTAAAAGAACTAGAGAGGCAAGAGCAACACATTCAAAAGCTAGCAGAAGGCAAGAATAACTAAGATCAGAGCAGAACTGAAGGAGATAGAGACACAAAAAACCTCCAAAAAATCAATGAATCCAGGAGTTGGTTTTTTGAAAAGATCAACAAAATGACAGACCGCTAGCTAGACTAATAAGAAGAAAAGAGAGAAGAATCAAATAGACGCAATAAAAAATGATAAAGGGGATATCACCACCGACCCCACAGAAATACAAACAACCATCAGAGAATACTATAAATGCCTCTACGCAAATCAACTAGAAAATCTAGAAGAAATGGATAATTTCCTGGACACTTACACTCTCCCAAGACTAAACCAGGAAGAAGTTGAATCCCTGAATAGACCAATAGCAGGCTCTGAAATTGAGGCAACAATTAATAGCCTACCCACCAAAAAAAGTCCAGGACCAGATGGATTCACAGCTGAATTCTACCAGAGGTACAAGGAGGAGCTGGTACCATTCCTTCTGAAACTATTTCAATCAATAGAAAAAGAGGGAATCCTCCCTAACTCTTTTTATGAGGCCAACATCATCCTGATACCAAAGCCTGGCAGAGACACAACAAAAAGAGAATTTTAGACCAATATCCCTGATGAACATCGATGCAAAAATCCTCAATAAAATACTGGCAAACCGGATTCAGCAGCACATCAAAAAGCTTATCCACCATGATCAAGTGGGCTTCATCCCTGGGATGCAAGGCTGGTTCAACATTCGCAAATCAATAAACGTAATCCAGCATATAAACAGAACCAAAGACAAGAACCACATGATTATCTCAATAGATGCAGAAAAGGCTTTTGACAAAATTCAACAGCCCTTTATGCTAAAAACGCTCAATAAATTCGGTATTGATGGAACGTACCTCAAAATAATAAGCTATTTATGACAAACCCACAGCTAATATCATACTGAATGGGCAAAAACTGGAAAAATCCCCTTTGAAAACTGGCACAAGACAGGGATGCCCTCTCTCACCACTCCTATTCAACATAGTGTTGGAAGTTCTGGCTAGGGCAATCAGGCAAGAGAAAGAAATCAAGGGTATCCAGTTAGGAAAAGAAGAAGTCAAATTGTCCCTGTTTGCAGATGACATGATTGTATATTTAGAAAACCCCATCGTCTCAGCCCAAAATCTCCTTAAGCTGATAAGCAACTTCAGCAAAGTCTCAGGATACAAAATTAATGTGCAAAAATCACAAGCATTCTTATACACCAGTAACAGACAAGCAGAGAGCCAAATCAGGAATGAACTTCCATTCACAATTGCTTCAAAGAGAATAAAATACCTAGGAATCCAGCTTACAAGGGATGTAAAGGACCTCTTCAAGGAGAACTACAAACCACTGCTCAGTGAAATCAAAGAGGACACAAACAAATGGAAGAACATACCATGCTCATGGATAGGAAGAATCAATATCGTGAAAATGGCCATACTGCCCAAGGTTATTTATAGATTCAATGCCATCCCCATCAAGCTACCAATGACTTTCTTCACAGAATTGGAAAAAACTGCTTTAAAGTTCATATGGAACCAAAAAAGAGCCCGCATTGCCAAGACAATCCTAAGTCAAAAGGACAAAGCTGGAGGCGTCACGCTACCTGACTTCAAACTATACTACAAGGCTACAGTAACCAAAACAGCATGGTACTGGTACCACAACAGAGATATAGACCAATGGAACAGAACAGAGTCCTCAGAAATAATACCACACATCTACAGCCATCTGATCTTTGACAAACCTGAGAAAAACAAGAATGGGGAAAGGATTCCCTATTTAATAAATGGTGCTGGGAAATTGGCTAGCCATAAGTAGAAAGCTGAAACTGGATCCTTTCCTTACCCCTTATACGAAAATTAATTCAAGATGGATTAGAGACTTAAATGTTAGACCTAATACCATAAAAACCCTAGAAGAAATCTAGGTAGTACCATTCAGGACATAGGCATGGGCAAGGACTTCATGTCTAAAACACCAAAGCAACGGCAGCAAAAGCCAAAATTGACAAATGGGATCTAATTAAACTAAAGAGCTTTTGCACAGCAAAAGAAACTACCATCAGAGTGAACAGGCAACCTACAGAATGGGAGAAAATTTTTGCAACCTACTCATCTGACAAAGGGCTAATATCCAGAATCTACAAAGAACTCAAACAAATATACAAGAAAAAAACAAACAACCCCATCAAAAAGTGGGGAAAGGATATGAACAGACATTTCTCAAAAGAAGACATCCATACAGCCAACAGACACATGAAAAAATGCTCATCATCACTCGCCATCAGAGAAATGCAAATCAAAACCACAATGAGATACCATCTCACACCAGTTAGAATGGCAATCATTAAGAAGTCAGGAAACAACAGGTGTTGGAGAGGATGTGGAGAAATAGGAACACTTTTACACTGTTGGTGGGATTGTAAACTAGTTCAACCATTATGGAAAACAGTATGGCGATTCCTCAAGGATCTAGAACTAGATGTACCATATGACCCAGCCATCCCACTACTGGGTATATACCCAAAGGATTATAAATTACTCTACTACAAAGACACATGCACACGTATGTTTATTGCGGCACTATTCACAATAGCAAAGACTTGGAATCAACCCAAATGTCCATCTGTGACAGACTGGATTAAGAAAATGTGGCACATATACACCATGGAATACTATGCAGCCATCAAAAGGATGAGTTTGCGTCCTTTGTAGGGACATGGATGCAGCTGGAAACCATCATTCTTAGCAAACTATCACAAGAAGAGAAACCAAACACCGCATGTTCTCACTCATAGGTGGGAACTGAACAATGAGATCACTTGGACTCGGGAAGGGGAACATCACACACTGGGGCCTATCATGGGGAGGGGGGAGGAGGGAGGGATTGCATTGGGGAGTTATACATGATATAAACGTCATGCACATGTACCCTAGAACTTAAAGTATAATAAAAAAAAAAAAAAAGAATTGACAAAACCAATATTATTGAGCACTACTAGGTATGATATAATTTGTGCATTATTTTTATCCAAGTATTACAAACATGCAATAAGTTGGGTTTTGGTGCAATCACTGACCTTTCACAGCCATTTTTTAAATTGTAGAGCTAATTGCTTGTGTATCGCAGGGTGACAGAAATGCTATTGTTACTGAGATCTTTCTGTCACTTTTAGTTGCCATAGCCTTTGTAGTTTAGAGAAACGTCTGTTTAGGCAATTAATTATCACATGCTGGCTTGCTTCCCTCAATACTTTGTTAAACCTTCCTACAAACCCTTTGATGTACTACTATTACTATCTTCGATTTCAGAATGAGGTACTTGATATGAGAAGGGCCCAAACCCCAGTCTTACTGTTTTTGAAGACTGTGCTTTTCTGCCTCCCTTATGCAGTAAAACCGGAGAACCGTCCGGAGTGTTAGTCTTTGAAAATTTTATTGATGTTATGCACAAGCATTTCCTGAAACACCAGAGAGACCCTGAACATATCTCAATTCTCCTCAAAAGGACCATTATATTATTAATTAACTGCCTCCCACCCACTAATCGAGCCTCATTTCTCCATTCAGCCCTCTCTTCACACACACAAAAAGGAGAAATATTGAATGTCTTCAGGATTGAGAAGCTAAAGTTGATGAAATTAGCATGAGACATTAGCATGGTATATTAGTTGCTAGAGCTGCAATAACAAAATCCCACAGAATGGTGGCTTAAACAACAGACATTCATTTTCTCACAGTTCTGGAGGCTGAAAGTACAAAATCGAGCTGTATATAGGCTTAATTTCTTCTGAGGTCTCTCTCTCTGGCTTTCAGATAGTCACCTTCTCACTACGTCCTTACATAGTCTTTCTTTTATACCTATGCACCCCTGCTGTTTCTCTGTGCATACAAATTTCCGCTTCTTATAAAAGCATCAGTTAGATTGGATTAGGGCCACCTAAAGGTCTCGTTTTTACTTAATCACATCTTTATAGGCCTGATATCCAATTACAGTCATATTCTGGAGTAATAGAAGTTAGAACTTCTCAAGTAGCACTTCAATTACTTAATTAGCTAATTAATTTTTAATTGGAAAATACAAATTATATACATATGAGGTATAACATGATGTTTTCACATATGTGTACAATGTGGAGTGATTAAATCAAGCTAATGAACGTATCCATTGCCTCATATAATATCTATTGCAGTAAGAACATTTAAAATCTACTTCTTCAGCACTTTCAAGTATATGACAAATTATAATTTGCTATAATCAGTCACTATACTGTACAATAGAGCTCTAGAACTTATTTCTCCTTCCTAACGGAAACTTTGAACACTTTGACCAACATTTCCCCATTTCCTACATCCTGCTGCCAGCCCCTGGTAACCACCATTCCACTCTCAGTTTCTATCAATTAGATTTTTTTAGAGTCCACATATAAATGAGATTATGCAGCATTTGCCTTTCTGTGTCTGGTTTATTTCACTTAGCATAATGTCCTGTAGGTGTATTTGGATTGTTGCAAATGAAAGGATTTTCTTCCTTCTTAAAGCTGAATAGTATTCCACTGTGTGTGCCCATCTGTGTGTGTGTGTACTCCGCATTTTTCCTATCCATTCATTCGTTGATGGACACATGGACACTTAGGCTGATTCCATATCTTGGCTATTGTGAATAATACTGCAATGAACATGGAAGTGTACGTATGTCTTTGACACAGTGACTTTACTTCCTTTGGGTATATAGCTAAAAGTGCAATGGCTGAATCATACAATAACTCTATTTTTAATTTTTTGAGGAATCTCCATACTGTTTTTCATAATAGCTGAACTGGTTTACATTCCCACTAACAGTGTACAAGAGTTCCCTTTGCTCAATACCCCCCGAACACTTGTTATCTTTTGTTTTTTAATGATAGTAGATATTCTAATGGGTGTGAGGTGATATCCTATTGTGGCTTTAATTTGCATTTCCCTGATGATTAGTGATGTTGAGCACGTTTTTATATAACTGTGGGCAATTTGGATGTCTCCTTTGGAAAAATATCTATTCAGGCCCTTTGCCCATTTTTAAATCAGGTTATTTATTTTCTTGCTATTGAGTTGTCTGATTTCCTTATATATTTTGGATATTAACCCACTATCAGATATGTAGTTTGCAAATATTTTCTCTCATTGCACAGGTTGCATCTTCACTTGATTGTTTCTTTTTCCATGCAAAAGCTTTTTAGTTGATGCAATCCATTTGTCTATTTTTGCTTTTGTTACCTATGCTTTTGGGGTAATATCCCCAAAATCTTTGCCAGGACAAATACTAATAAGCTTTCCTCTATGTTTTCTTCCAGTACTTTTACAGTTTCAGGTCTTATATTTAAGTCATTAATCTGTTTTGAGTTGATTTCTGTTTTTTTTGTGTGTGTATTTTTTGTTTTAGTAAACTATATTTTCAGTAAGTTTTCAATAACCAAATTGAAAAGTGTGGCTATTTATTCCTGACTAGGCTAAGACATGTAGAAATATATCGCTACTGCTCAACTGTTGGGAGTAGGGAGGCAATGAACACAAGGAAACTCACACAAAGAAATGTAAATTAGCATCTCAAAATATTATATTATTATTTTAAAATTATTTAGTAAATCACATGGTCTTCTTATTTGAAAGAGAAGAACTATGGGATAGTAAGGGTGTACAGAGGGTAGCTGCTAGTGAAAGTCCAGTTGGCTCCAATTATTCTATAAAATCACAATATAATGTATAAGAGAAAGAAGAATAAGGGAATGAGCTACTTTAATTTCCTATGGTTTCTTTTAAAATAGTGATTTGTAACCCTGTTTCTCTTTTCTTATTGTTTCCAACTTCTATTTCAGGTTCAAGGGGTACATTTGTAGGTTTGTTACATGGGTAAGTTATGTGTCGTGGGGGTTGGCATACAGATAATTTTGTCACCCCAGTAATCAGCATAGTACCTGATAGGTAGTTTTCCAATCCTCACCCTCCTCCTGCTGTCCACTCTCAAATAGACCCTAGTGTCCATTGTTCTCTCTTCTTTTTAAATATTTTTTATTTTGTGAGTATATATAGGTATACTATATATTTTATTTTGTGAGTATATAGTAGGTATATGTATTTATGGGTTACATGAGTTATTTCGTTACAGGCATGCAATGTGTAATAATTACATTGGGGTAAATGAGGTATCCATCACTTCCAGCATTTATCCTTTGTGTTACAAACAATCGAATTATACTCTTTTAGTTATTTTAAGATGTATGATTAAATTATTATTGACTGTAGTCACCCTGTTGTGCTAGCAAATACTAGATCTTATTCATTCTTTCTGACTATATTTTTGTACCCATTAACCATCCCCAGTTCCCTGCCACTTCACCACTACACTTCTCAGCCTCTGGTTACCACTCTTCTACTCTATCTCCATGAGTTAAATTATTTTAATTTTTAGCTGTCACAAATAAGTGAGAACATGTGAAGTTTGTCTTTCTGTAACTGGCTTATTTCACTTAACCTAATGACCTCCAGTTCCATCCATGTTGTTGCAAATGACTGGATCCCTTCGTTTTATGGCTGAATAGTACTCCATTGTGTATAAGTACTATGTTTTCCATATCCATTCATCTGTTGATGGACACTAGCTTGCTTCCAAATCTTGGATATTGAGAATAGTGTTTTCTGGTAAACATGGAATGTGCATATCTCTTCATTATCCTGATTTTCTTTCTTTTGGGTATATACCTGGAAAGGATTGCTAGATCGTATGGTCAGCTCTATTTTTAGTTTTCTTGAGGAACCTTCAAACTGTTCTCCATAATGGTTATACTAATTACATAGCCACCAACAGTGTAGGGGAGTTTCCTTTTCTCCACATCCTCACTAGCATTTATCATTGCCTGACTTTCAGATAAAAGCCATTTTAACTGTGTTGAGAAGATATCTCATTGTAGTTTTAATTTGCATTTCTCTGATGATCAATTTTATTGAGCATCTTTTCATATACCTGTTTGCTTTGCCATTTGTATGTCTTCTTTTTAAAAATGTCCATTCAGGTCTTTTGCCCATTTTGAAATGAGACTATTAGATTTTTTTCCTATAGAGTTCTTTGAGCTCCTTATATATTCTGATTATTAATTCCTTGTCAGATGGATAATTTGAAAATGTTTTGTCCCATTATGTGTGTGCTGCTTCACTTTGTTGATTGTTTCCTTTGCTGTGCAGAAGCTTTTAAATTTGTTGTAATTCAATTTGTTCATTTTTGCTTTGGTTGCCTGGGCTTGTGGGGTATTGCTCACGAAATCTTTGTGCAGTCCATGTCCTAGAGATTTTCCCCAATGTTTTCCTTTGGTGGTTTCATAGTCTGAGGTCTTATGATTTAAGTCTTTAATACATTTTGATTTGATTTTTGTATATGGTGAGAGATAGGGGTATAGTTTCATTCTTTTGCATGTGGATATCTAGTTTTCACAGCACCGTATATCAAAGAGACTGTCCTTTCCCTAGTGTATGTTCTTGAGAACTTAGTCAAAAGTGAGTTTGCTGTAGATGTGTGAATTTATCTCTGGGTTCTCTATACTGTTCCATTAGTCTGTGTGTCTATTTTTATGCCAGTACTGTGCTGTTTTGGTTACTATAGCTCTGTAGTATAACTTAAAGTCAGGTAGTATGATTCTTCCAGGTTTGTTCTTTTTGCTCAGGATAGCTTTGGCTATTCTGTGTCTTTATTGTTCCACATAAATTTTAGAGTTTTTTTTCTATTTATGTGAAGAGTATCATTGGTATTTTCAAAGGGATTGCATCAAATCTGTAGATTGTTTTGGGTAGTATGGACATTTAAAAATATTGATTTTCCCAATCCATTAACATTATTTCTTGCATCAATGTTTTATTAGTTTTTATTGTGAGATCTTTACTTCTTTGGTTAAAAATTACTAATATTGTATTTTTATTTGTGTCTGTTGTAAATGGATTACTTTTTAAAATTTTTTTCTGATTGTTCGCTGTTAGCGTATAGAATGCTAGTGATTTTTATATGTTGATTTTGTTAACTGAAACTTTTCTGAATTTGTTTATCAGTTATTAGTTTTCTTGTGGAATCTTTAATTTTTTCCAAACGTAAGAATCATGCTCTCTGCAACAAGGATTATTTGACTCCTTCCTTCCCCTTTTAGATGCTCTTATTTTCTGCTCTGTCCCTGATTGCTCTAGCTAGGACTTCCAGTAACATCTTTGAATAACAGTGTTTGAAATGAGCATCTTGTTCCGTTCTTAGAGGAAAGGATTTCATTTTTCCCATCAGGGCGGAGCAAGATGGCCGAATAGGAACAGCTCCAGTCTCCAACTCCCAGCGCGAGCGACACAGAAGACCGGTGATTTCTGCATTTTCAACTGAGGTACTGGGGTCATCTCGCTAGGGAGTGCCGGACAATCGGTGCTGGTCAGCTGCTGCAGCCTGACCAGCGTGAGCTGAAGCAGGGCGAGGCATCGCCTCACCTGGAAGCGCAAGGGGGAAAGGAATCCCTTTTCCTAGCCAGGGGAACTGAGACACACACACCTGGAAAATCGGTAACTCCCACCCCAATACTGCGCTTTAAGGAAACAGGCACACCAGGAGAATATATCCCACACCTGCCGGGAGGGTCCCACGCCCACGGAGCCTCCCTCACTGCTAACACAGCCGTCTGCGGCGATCTATCCGCAAGGCAGCAGCGAGGCTGGGGAGGGGCGCCCGCCATTGCTGAGGCTTAAGTAGGTAAACAAAGCCGCTGGGAAGCTCGAACTGGGTGGAGCTCACAGCAGCTCAAGGAAGCCTGCCTGTCTCTGTAGACTCTACCTCTGCGGACAGCGCACAGCTGCAGTCCATTAGGGAAGAGCAGGGGCGGTGCAGACGCGAACGACTCTGTCTGACAGCTTTGGGGAGAGCCGCGGATCTCCTAACGCGGAGGTTGAGATCCGAAAACGGACAGACTGCCTGCTCAGGTGGGTCCCTGACCCCTGAGTAGCCTAGCTGGGAGACATCCCCCACTAGGGGCAGTCTGACACCCCACACCTCACAGGGTGGCGTCACCCCTGAGAGGAAACTTCCAAAGAAAGAATCAGACAGGTACACTCGCTGTTCAGCAATATTCTATCTTCGGCAACCTCTGCTGCTGATACCCAGGCAAACAGGTCTGGAGTGGACCTCAAGCAATCTCCAACAGACCAACACAGTCCTTCTGACTGTCAGACGGAAAACTATCAAACAGGAAGGACACCTATACCAAAACCCCATCGTACGTCACCATCATCAAAGTCCAGAGACAGATAAAACCACAAAGATGGGGAAGAAGCAGGGCAAAAAGCTGGAAATTCAAAAAATAAGAGCGCATCTCCCCCTGCAAGGAGCGCAGCCCATCGCCAGCAACGGATCAAAGCTGGTCAGAGAATGACTTTGACGAGATGAGAGAAGAGGCTTCAGTCCATCAAACCTCTCAGAGCTAAGGAGGAATTACGTACCCAGCGCAAAGAAACTAAAAATCTTGAAAAAAAGTGGAAGAATTGACAGCTAGACTAATTAATGCAGAGAAGATCATAAACGAAATGACAGAGATGAAAACCATGACACGAGAAATACGTGACAAATGCACAAGCTTCAGTAACCGACTCGATCAACTGGAAGAAAGAGTATCAGCGATTGAGGATCAAATGAATGAAATGAAGCGAGAAGAGAAACCAAAAGAAAAAAGAAGAAAAAGAAATGAACAAAGCCTGCAAGAAGTATGGGATTATGTAAAAAGACCAAATCTACGTCTGATTGGGGTGCCTGAAAGTGAGGGGAAAATGGAACCAAGTTGGAAAACACTCTTCAGGATATCATCCAGGAGAACTTCCCCAACCTAGTAGGGCAGGCCAACATTCAAATTCAGGAAATACAGAGAACGCCACAAAGATACTCCTCCAGAAGAGCAACTCCAAGACACATAATTGCCAGATTCACCAAAGTTGAAATGAAGGAAAAAATCTTAAGGGCAGCCAGAGAGAAAGGTCGGGTTACCCACAAAGGGAAGCCCATCAGAATAACAGCAGACCTCTCGGCAGAAACTCTACAAGCCAGAAGAGAGTGGGGGCCAATATTCAACGTTCTTAAAAAAGAATTTTCAACCCAGAATTTCATATCCAGCAAACTAAGCTTCATCAGTGAAGGAGAAATAAAATCCTTTACAGATAAGCAAATGCTTAGAGATTTTGTCACCACCAGCCTGCCTTACAAGAGACCCTGAAGGAAGCCCTAAACATGGAAAGGAACAAGCGGTACCAGCCATTGCAAAAACATGCCAAAATGTAAAGACCATCGAGGCTAGGAAGAAACTGCATCAACTAACGCAAAATAACCAGTTAATATCATAATGACAGGATCAAGTTCACACATAACAATATTAACCTTAAATGTCAATGGACTAAATGCTCCAATTAAAAGACACAGACTGGCAAACTGGATCAAGAGTCAAGACCCATCAGTCTGCTGTATTCAGGAGACCCATCTCACATGCAGAGACATACATAGGCTCAAAATAAGGGATGGAGGAAGATCTACCAAGCAAATGGAGAACAAAAAAAGCAGGGTTTGCAATCCTAGTCTCTGATAAAACAGACTTTAAACCATCAAAGATCAAAAGAGACAAAGAAGGCCATTACATCATGGTAAAGGGATCAATTCAACAGGAAGAGCTAACTCTCCTAAATATATATGCACCCAATACAGGAGCACCCAGATTCATAAAGCAAGTCCTTAGAGACCTACAAAGAGACTTAGACTCCCATACAATAATAATGGGAGACTTCAACACTCCACTGTCAACATTAGACAGATCAACGAGACAGAAAGTTAACAAGGATATCCAGGAATTGAACTCATCTCTGCACCAAGCGGACCTAATAGACATCTATAGAACTCTCCACCCCAAATCAACAGAATATACATTCTTCTCAGCACCACATCGCACTTATTCCAAAATTGACCACATAATTGGAAGTAAAGCACTCCTCAGCAAATGTACAAGAACAGAAATTATAACAAACTGTCTCTCAGACCACAGTGCAATCAAACTAGAACTCAGGACTAAGAAACTCAATCCAAACCGCTCAACTACATGGAAACTGAACAACCTGCTCCTGAATGACTACTGGGTACATAACGAAATGAAAGCAGAAATAAAGATGTTCTTTGAAACCAATGAGACAAAGAACACATACCAGAATCTCTGGGACACATTTAAAGCAGTGTGTAGAGGGAAATTTATAGCACTAAATGCCCACAAGAGAAAGCAGGAGAGATCTAAAATTGACACTCTAACATCACAATTAAAAGAACTAGAGAGGCAAGAGCAAACACATTCAAAAGCTAGCAGAAGGCAAGAAATAACTAAGATCAGAGCAGAACTGAAGGAGATAGAGACACAAAAAACCCTCCAAAAAATCAATGAATCCAGGAGTTGGTTTTTTGAAAAGATCACAAAATTGACAGACCGCTAGCTAGACTAATAAAGAAGAAAAGAGAGGGAATCAAATAGACGCAATAAAAAATGATAAAGGGGATATCACCACCGACCCCACAGAAATACAAACAACCATCAGAATACTATAAACACCTCTACGCAAATCAACTAGAAAATCTAGAAGAAATGGATAATTTCCTGGACACTTACACTCTCCCAAGACTAAACCAGGAAGAAGTTGAATCCCTGAATAGACCAATAGCAGGCTCTGAAATTGAGGCAACAATTAATAGCCTACCCACCAAAAAAGTCCAGGACCAGATGGATTCACAGCTGAATTCTACCAGAGGTACAAGGAGGAGCTGGTACCATTCCTTCTGAAACTATTTCAATCAATAGAAAAAGAGGGAATCCTCCCTAACTCTTTTTATGAGGCCAACATCATCCTGATACCAAAGCCTGGCAGAGACACAACAAAAAGAGAATTTTAGACCAATATCCCTGATGAACATCGATGCAAAAATCCTCAATAAAATACTGGCAAACCGGATTCAGCAGCACATCAAAAAGCTTATCCACCATGATCAAGTGGGCTTCATCCCTGGGATGCAAGGCTGGTTCAACATTCGCAAATCAATAAACGTAATCCAGCATATAAACAGAACCAAAGACAAGAACCACATGATTATCTCAATAGATGCAGAAAAGGCTTTTGACAAAATTCAACAGCCCTTTATGCTAAAAACGCTCAATAAATTTGGTATTGATGGAACGTACCTCAAAATAATAAGAGCTATTTATGACAAACCCACAGCTAATATCATACTGAATGGGCAAAAACTGGAAAATTTCCTTTGAAAACTGGCACAAGACAGGGATGCCCTCTCTCACCACTCCTATTCAACATAGTGTTGGAAGTTCTGGCTAGGGCAATCAGGCAAGAGAAAGAAATCAAGGGTATCCAGTTAGGAAAAGAAGAAGTCAAATTGTCCCTGTTTGCAGATGACATGATTGTATATTTAGAAAACCCCATTGTCTCAGCCCAAAATCTCCTTAAGCTGATAAGCAACTTCAGCAAAGTCTCAGGATACAAAATTAATGTGCAAAAATCACAAGCATTCTTATACACCAGTAACAGACAAGCAGAGAGCCAAATCAGGAATGAACTTCCATTCACAATTGCTTCAAAGAGAATCAAATACCTAGGAATCCAGCTTACAAGGGATGTAAAGGACCTCTTCAAGGAGAACTACAAACCACTGCTCAGTGAAATCAAAGAGGACACAAACAAATGGAAGACATACCATGCTCATGGATAGGAAGAATCAATATCGTGAAAATGGCCATACTGCCCAAGGTGATTTATAGATTCAATGCCATCCCCATCAAGCTACCAATGACTTTCTTCACAGAATTGGAAAAAACGGCTTTAAAGTTCATATGGAACCAAAAAAGAGCCCGCATTGCCAAGACAATCCTAAGTCAAAAGGACAAAGCTGGAGGCGTCACGCTACCTGACTTCAAACTATACTACAAGCTACAGTAACCAAAACAGCATGGTACTGGTACCACAACAGAGATATAGACCAATGGAACAGAACAGAGTCCTCAGAAATAATACCACACATCTACAGCCATCTGATCTTTGACAAACCTGAGAGAACAAGAAATGGGGAAAGGATTCCCTATTTAATAAATGGTGCTGGGAAAATTGGCTAGCCATAAGTAGAAAGCTGAAACTGGATCCTTTCCTTACCCCTTATACGAAAATAATTCAAGATGGATTAGAGACTTAAATGTTAGACCTAATACCATAAAAACCCTAGAAGAAAATCTAGGTAGTACCATTCAGGACATAGGCATGGGCAAGGACTTCATGTCTAAAACACCAAAAGCAACGGCAGCAAAAGCCAAAATTGACACATGGGATCTAATTAAACTAAAGAGCTTTTGCACAGCCAAAGAAACTACCATCAGAGTGAACAGGCAACCTACAGAATGGGAGAAAATTTTTGCAACCTACTCATCTGACAAGGGCTAATATCCAGAATCTACCAAGAACTCAAACAAATATACAAGAAAAAACAAACAACCCCATCAAAAAGTGGGGAAAGGATATGAACAGACATTTCTCAAAAGAAGACATCCATACAGCCAACAGACACATGAAAAAATGCTCATCATCACTGGCCATCAGAGAAATGCAAATCAAAACCACAATGAGATACCATCTCACACCAGTTAGAATGGCAATCATTAAGAAGTCAGGAAACAACAGGTGTTGGAGAGGATGTGGAGAAATAGGAACACTTTTACACTGTTGGTGGGATTGTAAACTAGTTCAACCATTATGGAAAACAGTATGGCGATTCCTCAAGGATCTAGAACTAGATGTACCATATGACCCAGCCATCCCACTACTGGGTATATACCCAAGGATTATAAATTACTCTACTACAAAGACACATGCACACGTTTGTTTATTGCGGCACTATTCACAATAGCAAAGACTTGGAATCAACCCAAATGTCCATCTGTGACAGACTGGATTAAGAAAATGTGGCACATATACACCATGGAATACTATGCAGCCATCAAAAAGGATGAGTTTGCGTCCTTTGTAGGGACATGGATGCAGCTGGAAACCATCATTCTTAGCAAACTATCACAAGAAGAGAAAACCAAACACCGCATGTTCTCACTCATAGGTGGGACTGAACAATGAGATCACTTGGACTCGGGAAGGGGAACATCACACACTGGGGCCTATCATGGGGAGGGGGGAGGAGGGAGGGATTGCATTGGGGAGTTATACATGATATAAACGTCATGCACATGTACCCTAGAACTTAAAGTATAATAAAAAAAAAAAAAAACAAAAAAACAAACAAAAAAAAAACAAACAAAAAATTAAAAACAAAACAAACAAAACAACAAAAAAAAAAAAAAAAAAAAAAAAAAAACAGATTTTTCCCCCATTCAATATGATAATAGCTATGGACCTGTTTGTAATAGTTTTATTGATCTTGTGGTATGTTCCTTCTATATCCAGTGTTATTTGAGGGTTTTTTTTTTTTTTGAAAATCATGAGGTATGTGAATTTTACCAAATTTTTTTTCAGCATCAATTGAAATGATCATATGGTTTTTGCCCTTCATTCTGGTTGATATGATTTATCACATTAATTGATTTGTATATGTTGAACCATCCTTGCATCCCTGGGTTAAATCCCACTTGGTCATGATGAATGACTTTTTTTAAAATGTGTTGTTGAATTCGGTTTTCTAGTGTTTTGTTGATGATTTTATATCAATATTCATCAGTGATATTGGCCTATAGTTTCCTTTTTGTGATGTGTCTTTGGTTTTGGTATCAGGGTAATACTGTCCTTGTAGAATGAGTTTAGAAGTATGCTCTCCTCCTCTTTTTTTGGAATAGTTTGGGTAGGATTGGTGTTAGTTCTTTAAAGGCTTGGTAGATTTCAGCAGTGCAGCCATTGGATCCTGAGTTTCCTTTGCTGGGAGACTTTTAATTATGGATCTCCTTCCTTGTTATTGGTTTGTTCAGGTTTTGGATTTCTTCATGGTTCAATCTTGGCAGAATGGATGTGTCTAGGAATTTGTCCATTTTTCTAGATTTTCCAAAATATTGGCATATAGTTGCTCATAGTAGTCGCTAATGATCCTTTGAATTTCTGTAGTATCAGTTGTAGTATCTCCCTTTTCATCTCTGATTTTACTTATTTGGGTCTTGTCTCTTTTTAGTTAGTCTGGCTAAAGGTTTGTCAATTTTGTTTATCTCTTCAAAAACTAACTTTTTGTTTCATTGATCTTTTGTATATTTTCCTCATTTTAAATGTATTTATTTCTACTCTGATCTTTATTATTTACTTTCTTCTAATTTTTGGTTAGGTTTACTCTTGCTTTTCCAGTACTTTTGGATGCCATGTTGGTTTTTTTATTCAATGTATTTGTTGTTTTGTGAGGCACTTATAAACTTCCCTCTTAGTACTTCTTTTGCTGTATGCCATAGGTTTTGGTCTGTTGTGTTTCCATTATCATTTGTTTCAAGACATTTATCAATTTTCTTCTTAATTTCTTCATTGACCCACTGGTCATTCAAAGGCATATTGTTTGATTTCCATGTACTTCTACAGTTTCCAAAGTTCCTCTTGCTATTGATTTCTAGCTTTATTCCATTTTGGTCCGAGAAGATGGTTGATATTATTTCAATTTTTTGCACGTTTGAAGACTTCTTTTGTGGCCTAACATATGATCTATCCTTGAGAATGATCCATGTGCTAAGGAAAAAATGTGTATTCTGCAGCTGTTGGATAAAATGTTCTGTAAGCATCTATTAGGTCCACTTGGTCTATAGTGCAGATTAAAGTTGATGTATCTTTGTTGATTTTCTGTCCAGGAGATCTGTCCAATGCTGAAAATAGGGTGTTGAAGTTTCCAGCTATTACTGTATTGGGGTCTATCTCTTTCTTTAGGTCTAACAGTATTTGCTTTATATATCTGGGTGCTCCTGTGTTGGGTGCGTATATATTTATAATTGCTGTATCCCATTGCTTAATTGACTCCTTTAGCATTACATGGTGACCTTCTTTGTCTCTTCTTACACTCTTTGTCTTGAAATTTATTTTGTATGATATTAGGATAGCTACTCCTGCTCTTTTTTGGTTTCCATTGGCATAGAATACCTTTTCCTGTCCCATTATTTTCACTTTATGTGTGTCTTTATAGGTGAAGTGGGCACCAGATCACTGGGTCTTGTTTTTTCATTCTTTCAACCACTCTGTGTCTTTTGATTAGAAAGTTTGGTTCATTTATATTCAATGTTATTATTGATAAGTAAGGTCTTACTCCTGCCATTTTGTTTTTGGTTTTCTGGTTGTTTTGTGTGTCTTCTCTTTCTTCTTTTGTACCTTCCTGTCTTCCTCTTATTGAAGGTGATTTTCTGTGGTGGTATGCTTTAATTTTTTGCTTTTTATTTTTTGTGTGTCCGTTATATGTTTTTCAATTTGTGGCTATCATGAGGTTTGCAAATACTATCTTAAAACACATCATTTTAAACTGTTGACAACTTAACACTGATTGCATAAAAAGCCCAACAAACAAACATGTACAAGGAAAACTAATAAAACCTGTACACTTTAACTTCATCCCATCACTTTGTAACTCTTTGTAGTTTATGTTTTATTTTACTGTTTCTGTCTTGAAAATTTGGTGCAGTTATTATTGTGATTGGTTTATCATTTAGTCTTTCTACTGAAGATAAGAGTAGTTTACACACCACAACTACAGTGTTACATTTTGTGTTTTTCTGTATGCTTATTACCAGTGAGTTTTGTACCTTCAGATATTTCTTTTTTTCTTTCTTTCTTTCTTTTTGTTTTTCTAGACAGAGTTTCACTCTTGTTGCCCAGGCTGGAGTGCAATGGCGTGATCTCGGCTCACTGCAACCTCTACCTCCCAGGTTTAAGCAATTGCCCTGCCTCAGCCTCCCAAGTATCTGGGATTACAGGCATGTACCACCACGCACAGCTAATTTTTGTATTTTTAGTAGAGATGGGGTTGCACCATGTTGGTCAGGCTGATCTCAAACTCCTGACCTCAGGTGATCCACCCACCTCGGCCTCCCAAAGTGCTGGGATTACAGGTGTGAACCACTGCGCCTGGCCTCAGATGATTTCTTATTGCTCATTAACATCCTTTTCTTTCATATTGAAAAATGCCCTTAAGGATTTCTTGTAGGACAGGTCTGGAGTTGGTGAAATCCCTCAGCATTTGTTTGTCTGGGAAGGTCTTTCTCATTCATGCTTGAATAATATTTTTATCAGATATACTCTTCTAGGGTAAAAATTTTTTTCCTTCAGTACTTTAAATATATCATGCCACTCTCTCCTGGCCTGTAAGGTTTCCTCTGAAAAGTCTGCTGCCAGATGTATTGGAACTCCATTTTGTGTTATTTGTTTCTTTTCTCTGGCTGCTTTTAAGACTTGTTATTTTTCCTTGACCTTTGGAAGTTTGATGATTAAAAGCCTTGAGGTACTCTTCTTTGGGTTAAATCTGCTTGGTGTTCTATAACCTTCTTGTACTTGAATGTTTATATCTTTCTTTAGGTTTGGGAAGTTTTTTGATATTATCCCTTTTAATATGCTTTTGATATTTATCACTTTCTTTACCCCCTCTTTAAGGCCAATAACTCTTAGATTTGCTCTTTTGAGACAATTTTCTAAATCTTTTAGGCATGCTTAAAATCTTTTTTTTGCCTCCTCTGATGGTGTGTTTTCAAATAACCTATTTTCAAGCTGACTAATTCTTTCTTTCTTTCTTTTTTCTTGGGTTCTATTATGCTTTCTTTTTATTATACTTTAAGTTCTGGGGTATGTGTGCAGAATGTGCATGTTTGTTACATAGGTATACACGTGCCATGGTGGTTTGCTGCACCCATCAACCCGTCATCTACATTAGGTATTTCTCCTAATGCTATCCCTCCCCTAGCCCCCCACCTCTGACAGGCCCTGCCCTGGTGTGTGATGTTCCCCTCCCTGTGTCCATGTGTTCTCATTGTTCAATTCGCACTTATGAGTGAGAACATGCAGTGTTTGTTTTTCTGTCCTTGCATTAGTTTGCTGAGAATGATGGTTTCCAGCGTCATCCATGTCCCTGGAAAGGACATGAATTCATCCATTTTTATGGCTGCATAGTATTCCACGGTGTATATGTGCCACATTTTCTTTATCCAGTCTATCACTGATGGACATTTGGGTTAGTTCCAAGTCTTTGCTATAGTGAACAGTGCTGCAATAAACATACATGTGCATCTGTCTTTATAGTAGGATGTTTTATAATCCTTTGGGTATATATATATATCTGTTTGGTACCAGTACCATACTGTTTTTGTCACTGTACCTTGTAGTATAGTTTGAAGTCAGGTAGTGTGATGTCTCCAGCTTTGTTCTTAGGATTGTCTTGGCTATGAGGGCTCTTTTTTGGTTCCACACGAAATTTAAAGTAGTTTTTTCCAATTCTGTGAAGAAAGTCAATGGTAGCTTGATTGGGATAGCATTAAATCTATAAATCACTTTGGGCAGTATGGCCATTTTGACAATATTGATTCTTCCTATTCATGAGCATAGAATGTTTTTCCATTTGTTTGTGTCCTCTTTTATTTCATTGAGCAGTGGTTTGTAGTTCTCCTTGATGAGGTCCTTCACATCCCTTGTAAGTTGGATTCCTTGGTATTTTATTCTCTTAGTAGCAATTGTGAATGGGAGTTCACTCATGATTTGGCTCTCTGTTTGTTATTGGTGTATAGGAATGCTTGTGATTTTTACACATTCACTTTATATCCTGAGACTTTGCTGGAGTTGCTTATCAGCTTAAGGAGATTTTGGGCTGAGACGATGGGGTTTTCTAAATATATAATCATATCACCTGCAAAGAGAGATAATTTGACTTCCTCTTTTCCTACTTGAATACCCTTTATTTCTTTCTCCTGTCTGATTGCCCTGGCCAGAACTTCCAATACTATGTTGAATAGGAGTGGTGAGAGAGGGCATCCTTGTCTTGTGCTGGTTTTCAAAGGGAATGCTTCCAGTTTTTGCCCATTCAGTATGATATTGGCTGTGGGTTTGTCATAAATAGCTCTTATTATTTTGAGATACATTACATCAATACCGAACTTATTGAGAGTTTTTAGCATGAAGGACTGTTGAATTTTGTCAAAGGCCTTTTCTGCATCCATTGAGATAATCATGTGGTTTTTTTCATTGGTTCTGTTTATGTGATGGATTACGTTTATTGATTTGCATATGTTGAACCAGACTTGCATCCAAGGGATGAAGCTGACTTGATTGTGCTGGATAAGTTTTTGATGTGCTGCTGGATTCGCTTTGCCAGTATTTTATTGAGGATTTTTGCGTCAATGTTCATCAGGGATATTGGTCTGAAAATCTCTTGTTTTGTTGTATCTCTGCCAGGCTTTGGTATCAGGATGATGCTGGCCTCATAAAATGAGTTACGGAGGATTCCCTCTTTTTCTATTGTTTGGAATAGTTTCAGAAGGAACGGTACCCTTTCCTCTTTGCACCTCTGGTGGAATCGGCTGTGGATCTGTCTGGTCCTGGACTTTTTTTGGTTGGTAGGCTATTAATTGCTGCCTCAATTTCAGAACTTGTTACTGGTCTATTCAGTGATTCTACTTCTTCCTGGTTTAATCTTGGGAGGGTGTATGTTTCCAGGAATTTATCCATTTCTTCTAGATTTTCTAGTTTATTTGCATAGAGGTGTTTACACTATTCTCTGATGGCAGTTTGTATTTCTGTGGGGTCAGTGGTGATATCCTCTTTATCATTTTTTATTGTATCTATTTGATTCTTCTCTCTTTTCTTCTTTATTAGTCTTGCTAGCAATCTATCAATTTTGTTGATCTTTTCAAAAAACCAACTCCTGGATTCATTGATTTTTTAAAGGGTTTTCCTGTCTGTGTCACCTTCAGTTCTGCTCTGATCTTAGTTATTTCTGTCTTCTGCTAGCTTTTGAATTTGTTTGCTCTTGTTTCTCTATTTCTTTTAATTGTGATGTTAGGGTGTTGATTTTAGATCTTTCCTGCTTTCTCTTGTGGGCATTTAGTGCTAAAAATTTCCATCCACACACTGCTTTAAATGTGTCCCAGAGATTCTGGTATGTTGTATCTTTGTTCTCATTGGTTTCAAAGAACATCTTTGTTTCTGCCTTCATTTCGTTATTTACCTAGTAGTCATTCAGGAGCAGGTTGTTCTGTTTCCATGTAGTTGTGAGGTTTTGAGTGAGTTTCTTAATCCTGAGTTCTGATTTGATTGCACTGTGGTCTAAGAGACTGTTTGTTATTTCCATTCTTTTGCATTTGCTGAGGAGTGTTTTACTTCCAATCATGTGGTCAATTTTAGAATAAGTGCGATGTGGTGCTGAGAAGAATGTATACTCTGTTGATTTGGGGTGGAGAGTTCTGTAGATGTCTATTAGGTCTGCTTGGTCCAGAGCTGAGTTCGAGTCCTGGATATCCTTGTTAATTTTCTATCTCATTGATCTGTCTAATATAGACTGTGGAGTGTTAAAGTCTCCCACTATTATTGTGTGGGAGTCTAAGTCTCTTTGTAGGTCTCTAAGAACTTGCTTTATGGATCTGGGTGCTTCTGTATTAGATGCATATGTATTTAGGATAGTTAGCTCTTCTTGTTGCATTGATCCCTTTACCATTATGTAATGGCCTTCTTTGTCTCTTTTGATCTTTGTTGGTTTAAAGTCTGTTTTATCAGAGACTAGGATTGAACCCCTGCTTTTTTTGCTTTCCATTTTCTTGGTAAATATTCCTCCATCCCTTTATTTGGAGTCTATGTGTGTCTTTGCATGTGAGATGGGTCTCCTGAACACAGCACACTGATGGGTCTTGACTCTTTACCCAATTTGCCAGTCTGTATCTTTTAATTGGGGCATAAAACCATTTACATTTAAGGTCAATATTGTTATATGTGAATTTGATCCTGCCATTATTATGCTAGCTGGTTATTTTGCTCATTAGTTTATGCAGTTTCTTCATAGCGTCGATGGTCTTTACAATTAGTTGTTTTTTGTTTGTTTGTTTGTTTGTTTGCAGTGGCTGGTACTGGTTGTTCCTTTCCATGTTTAGTGCTTCCTTCAGGAGCTCTTGTAGGGCAGGCCTGGTGGTGACAAAATCTCTCAGCATTTCCTTGTCTGCAAAGGATTGTGTTTCTCCTTCTCTTATGAGGCTTCGTTTGGCTAGATATAAAATTCTGGCTTGAAAATTCTTTTCTTTAAGTATGTTGAATATTGGCCCCCACTCTCTTCTAGCTTATAGGGTTTCTGCTGAGAGATCCGCTCTTAGTCTGATGGGCTTCCCTTTGTGGGTAACCTGACCTTTCTCTCTGGCTGCCCTTAACATTTTTTCCTTCATTTCAACCTTGGTGAATCTGACAATTATGTGTCTTGGAGTTACTCTTCTCGAGGAGTATCTTTGTGGTGTTCTGTGTATTTCCTGAATTTGAATGTTGGCCTGCCTTGCTAGGTTGGGGAAGTTCTCCTGGATATTATCCTGAAGAGCATTTTCCAACATGGTTCCATTCTCCCCGTTACTTTTAGGTACACCAATCAAACATAGATTTGGTCTTTTCACATAGTCTTATACTTCTTGGAAGCTTTGTTCATTTTTTTCACTCTTTTTTCTCTAATCTTCTTTTCTTGCTTTATTTCACTGATTTGATCTTCAATCTCTGATATGCTTTCTTCTGCTTGATCAATTTGGCTATTGATTCTTGTGTATGCTTCACGAAGTTCTCCTGCTGTGTTTTTCTGCTCCATCAGGTCATTTATGTTCCTCTCTAAACTGGTTATTCTAGCTAGCAATTCGTCTAACCTTTTTTCAGGGTTCTTAGCTTCCTTGTGATGGGTTAGGACATGCTCCTTTAGCTTGCAGGAGTTTGTTATTACCCACCTTCTGAAGCCTACTTCTGTCAATTCGTCAAACTCATTCTCAATCCAGTTTTGTTCCCTTGCTGGTAAGGAGTTGTGATCTTTTGGAGGAGAAAAGGCATTCTGGTTTTTGGAATTTTCAGCCTTTTTGTGTTGGTTTCTTCCCATATTTGTGGATTTATCTACCTCTGGTCTTTGAAGTTGGTGACCTTCGGATAGGGTCTCTGAGTGGACTTCCTTTTTGTTGATGTTGATACTATTCCTTTCTGTTTGTTGGTTTTCCTTCTTACAGTCAGGCCCCTCTGCTGCAGGTCTGCTGGAGTTTGCTGGAGGTTCACTTCTGATCCTGTTTGCCTGCCTGTCACCAGTGGAGGCTGCAGACCAGCAAAGATTGCTGCCTCTTTTATACTCTGGAAGCTTCATCCCAGAGGGGCACCTGCCACATGCCAGCCAGAGCTGTCCTGTATGAGGTGTCTATTGGCCCCTACTGGGAGGTGTCTCCTAGTTAGGATACACGGGGTCAGGAACCCACTTGAGGAAGCAGTCTGTCCCTTATCAGAGCTCAAACACTGTGCTGCAAGATCTGATGCTCTCTTCAGAGTTGCTTGGTAGGGATATTTAAGTCTGCTGAAGCCCCTTGCACAACCACTCCTTTTCCCAGGTGCTCTGTCCCAGGGAGGTGGGGGTTTTATTGATAAGTCTCTGACTGGAGCTGCTGCGTGTTTTTTGTGTGTTTTTTTTTTCCAAATTTTTTTTCATTATTTTTTATTTTATTTTATTTCTTTTATTTTATTATTATACTTTAAATTCTAGGGTACATGTGAATAACGTGCAGGTTTGTTACATATGTATACATGTGCCATGTTGGTGTGCTGCACCCATCAACTCGTCAGCACCCATCAACTCGTCATTTACATCAGTTACAACTCCCAATGCCATCCCTCCCCCTCCCCCCTTCCCATAATAGGCCCCGGTGTGTGATGTTCCCCTTCCCATGTCCAAGTGATCTCATTGTTCAGTTCACACCTATGAGTGAGAACATGCTGTGTTTGGTTTTCTGTTCTTGCGAAAATTTGCTGAGAATGATGGTTTCCAGCTGCACCCAAGTCCCTACAAAGGACATGAACTTATCCTTTTTTTATGGCTGCATAGTACTCCATGGTGTATATGTGCCACATTTTCTTAATCCAGTCTGTCATTGATGGACATTTGGGTTGATTCCAAGTCTTTGCTATTGTGAATAGTGCCGCAATAAACATACATGTGCATGTGTCTTTATAGCAGCATGATTTAGAATCCTTTGGGTATATCCCCAGTAATGGGATGGCTGGGTCAAATGGTATTTCTAGTTCTAGATCCTTGAGGAATCGCCACAGTGTCTTCCACAATGGTTGAACTAGTTTACAGTCCCACCAACAGTGTAAAAGTATTCCTATTTCTCCACATCCTCTCCAGCACCTGTTGTTTCCTGACTTTTTAATGATTACCATTCTAACTGGTGTGAGATGGTATCTCATTGTGGTTTTGATTTGCAAATCTCTTCTGCGTTTTTTTCAGAGATGCCCTGATCAGAGAAGAAAGTCTGGCAGCAGCGGCCTTGCTGAGCTGGGGTAGGTGCTGCCCAGTTGGAACTTCTAGGCAGCTTTGTTTACACTGTGAGGGTGACACTGCCTTCTTAAGCCTCAGCAATGGCGGATTCCCCTCCCCCCACCAAGCTCGACCATCCCAGGTGGAGCTCAGACTGTTGCTGTGCTGGCCGTGAGAATTTCAAGCTAGTGGATCTTAGCTTGCTGGGCTCTGTGGGAGTGGGACCCACTGAGCCAGACTACTTGGCTCCCTGGTTTCAGCCCCCTTTACAGGGGAGTGAATGGTTCTGTCCTGCTGGCATTCCAGGCACCACTGGGGTATGAAAAAAAACTCCCAGCCACCCAGTTTTGTGCTGGAAACCCAGGGCCCTGGTGGTGTAGGCACCAGAGGGAATCTCCTGGTCTATGGGTTTTGAAGACCATGGGGAAAACACAGTATCTGGGCCGGAGTGCAACGGTACAGTCGCTAATGGCTTCCTTTGGCTGGGAGAGGTTGTTCCTTGACCCCTTGTGCTTCCCAGGTGAGGCGACACCCCACCCTGCTTTGGCTCGCCCTCCTTGAGCTGTACCCACTGTCCAGCCAGTCTCAATGAGATGAACTGGGTACCTCAGTTGGAAATGCAGAAATCACCACCTTCTCCATCGATCTCACTGGTAGTTGCAGATTGGAGCTGTTCCTATTCGGTCAGCTTAACAGCAACCTAATTCTTTCTTTTACTTGCTCAGTTCTGCTATTAAGTGACTGCTGCATTCTGTCAATTGCATTGTTTCTCTGGAATTTCTGCTTGATTCTTTTTAATTATTTTAATCTCATGGTTAAATTTATCTGATAGAATTCTGAATTCCTTTTCTGCTTTATCTTGAATTACTTTTAATCTCTTCCAAACAACTATTTTGAATTCTCTATCTGAAAGATCACGTGTCTCTGTTCTCTAGGATTGGTCCCTGGTGCCTTGTTCCTTTTTTTGAGGTTATGTTTTCCTGGGTGATCTTGATAATTGTAGATGTTTGTTGGTGTCTGGGCATTGAAGAGTTAGATATTTGTTGTAATCTTTACAGCCTGGGCTTGTTTGTGCTCATTCTTCTTGAGAAGACTTTCCAGGTATTTGATGAGACTTGGGCCCAAAACCCAATATTTATTTATTTATTTATTTATTTATTTATTATTTTTTTTTTTTAGATTCATAGAGGTACCACCTTGGTGGCCTTGAATAAGATCCGAAAGAGACTCTTATTCTTTTCTGGTGCTTTCTCCCAAACAAATGGGGTCTCTCTGTCTGGAACTGGCAGTCTTTCACCTGGAACTGGCAGTGTGGTGATGCAGGCACCCCTGTGGCCACCACCACTGGGATTGCTCTGGGTAAGACCCGAAGCCTGCACACCACTGGGTCTTGGTCAAGGCCTGCTGTAACTACTAACTGGCCACCATCTATCTTTACTCAAGGCCCTAGGGCTCTACAATGAGCAGGTGTTGAAGATAGCCAGGATTGTGTCTTCATGGCAGGAAGATATCCCAGGCCCTGGGCATGTCCAGAGGTGCTGTCCAGGAGCCAGGGACTAGAGTCAAAGCCTGAGAAGTGTACTTGGTGTTCTATTGTACTATGGCTGAGCTGGCACTCAAACCATAAGATGCAGTCATTCCCAGTCTTCCCTCCCTCTTCCACAGGCAGAAGAGCCCATAGGGAGTACTGCCTGGCTACTGCTGATGTTCCCTTAAAGCCCAAGGGCTTTTCAGTCAGCTTGTGGTGAAAGCTGCCTGGCCTGGGACTCAACCTTCGGGGCAATGGGCTCCCCTCTAGCCCAAGGCAGGTTCAGAAATGCTGCCCATAAGCCTAGTCCTGGACATGGGAGCCCCAAGAGCCTACCTGTTGCTGTATCCCACTGTGGCTGAGCTGGTACCTAAGGTGCAAGACAAAGTCCCCTTTACATTTCCATCTGCTTTTCTCAAATGGAAGGTATCTTTCACCATAGCTACCAAAGCTGGGAATGTGATGGGTCACATCTGTAGTCAGCACATCTCAGAGCCCAAGGCCCATGGCATACTCCCTGGGTATCACTTCTGGTTATTCAGGGACCAAGGGCTCTTTGGTCATCAGGTGATGAATCCTGCCAGGACTGGGTTCTACTTTCAAGGTAGTTTGTTCTCTTTTGGTCCAGGGTGTGTCTAGAAATGTTGTTTGGGAGCTAGGGCCTGGTATAGGGGACTCATTTCTCTGCCTAGTGCCCTATCTTACTGTGTCTGAGCTGGTATACAAGATGCAAGACAAAGCCCTCTTAACTCTTTGCTCTCCTCCCCTGAAGCAGAAGAAAGAAGTCACTTGTGTCGCTGCAAGCTGCACTGCCTGGGGTTTGGGGAGAGATGGCCCAAGCACTCCTTTAACTACTCCAGCTGGTGTCTCCCTAGGTCACCTGCCATCCTGGTTCTCTGACTCTGAGCTCAGTCCAGCACTAGTAGTTGCCTAGGAATTGCTGTCCTTTTTTTTTTTTTTTTTGAGACAGAGTCTTGCTCTGTCGCCCAGGCTGGAGTGCAGTGGCGGATCTCAGCTCACTGCAAGCTCCGCCTCCGGGTTTACGCCATTCTCCTGCCTCAGCCTCCCGAGTAGCTGGGACTACAAGCGCCCGCCACCTCGCCCGGCTAGTTTTTTATATTTTTTTAGTAGAGACGGGGTTTCACCGGGTTAGCCAGGATGGTCTCGATCTCCTGACCTTGTGATCCGCCCGTCTCGGCCTCCCAAAGTGCTGGGATTACAGGCTTGAGCCACCGCGCCCAGCCGGAATTGCTGTCCTTGTGTCCTAGACTGCCATTCAGGTTTACTAGGACCCCCGAGCACTTTGGCCCTCAGTGGTGAGGTTTGCCGAGAAACTTGACTTCCAGCCTCTGGGATGCATGATTCCTCTCTGGCTAGGGCTGACCTAACTGCTTCCTCTGTGGGCGAGTGTCACTTGAGTTCAACCTGGTTTTCCTTTCTGCTGTGGCAGGCAGCACTGAGCTCAACGCAGTGTCTCACATTTGCTACACTCTCTGTCCCCCAAGTGCACAGATTTTCTGTGTCACATGGCTGCTGCCAGGGGATAGGGGTGTTGCTGGCATCGGTGATCAACCCAAAAGTCCATCAGTGACAGACTGGATTAAGAAAATGTGGCACATATATACCATGGAATACTATGTAGCCATAAAAAAGGATGAGTTTATGTCCTTCGTAGGGACATGGATGCAGCTGGAAACCATCATTCTCAGCAAACTATCCCCAAAACAGAAAACCAAACACAGCATGTTCTCACTCATAGGTGGGAACTGAACAATGAGATCACTTGGACTTGGGAGGGGGAACATCACACACCGGGGCCTATCATGGGAGGGGGGAGGGGGAAGGGATTGCATTGGGAGTTATACCTGATGTAAATGATGAGTTGATGGGTGCTGATGAGTTGATGAGTGCAGCACACCAACATGGCACAAGTATACATATGTAACACACTTGCACATTGTGCACATGTACCCTAGAACTTAAAGTATAATAATAATAACAAAAAAAGATGCAAAAAAAAAAAAACCGTAGCCATTCTGACTGGTGTGAGATGATATTTCAATGTGGTTTTGATTTGCATTTCTCTGATGATTAGTGATGCTCAGTATTTTTGCATATTCTTGTTTGACCACTTGTATGTCTTCTTTGAGAAGTGTCTATTCGTATACTTTGTCCATTTTTAAATGAGGTTATTTGTTTTTTGCATGTTGATGTGTTTAAGTTCCCTATAGATCCTGGATATTAGGCCTTTGTCAGATGCAGTTTCTGAATACCTTCTCCCATTCTGTAGGTTGTCTGTTTGCTCTGTTGATGGTTTCTTTTGCTGTGTAGAAGCTCTTTAGTTTAATTAGATCCCATTTGTCAATTTTTGTTTTTGTTGTGATTGCTTTTTAGCATCTTCATCATGAAATATTTGCCAGTTCCTATGTCCAGAATGGTATTTGCTAGGTTGTCTTCCAGGGTTCTTTTAGTTTTGGTTTTACATTTGAGTCTTTAATCTATCTTGAGTTAGTTTTTGTATATAGTGTAAAGAAGTTGTCCAGGACTCCCTGGGGTGGAGCAAGATGGCCGAATAGGAACAGCTCCAGTCTCCAACTCCCAGCGCGAGCGACACAGAAGACCAGTGATTTCTGCATTTTCAACTGAGGTACTGGGGTCATCTCACTAGGGAGTGCCCGACAATCGGTGCTGGTCAGCTGCTGCAGCCCGACCAGCAAGAGCTGAAGCAGGGCGAGGCATCGCCTCACCTGGGAAGCACAAGGGGGAAGGGAATCCCTTTTCAAAGCCAAGGGAACTGAGACACACAACACTTGGAAAATCAGGTAACTCCCACCCCAATACTGCACTTTAAGCAAACGGGCACACCAAGAGATTATACCCACCCCTGTACAGGAGGTTCCCACGGCCACGGAGCCTCCCTCATTGCTGGCACAGCAGTCTGCGATCTAACCACAAGGCAGCAGCGAGGCTGGGGGAGGGGCGCCGCCATTGCTGAGGCTTAAGTAGGTAAACAAAGCCGCTGGGAAGCTCGAACTGGGTGGAGCTCACAGCAGCTCAAGGAAACCCACTGGTCTCTGTAGACTCCACCTCTGGGGACAGGGCACAGCTAAACAACAACAACAAAAAAAGCAGCAGAAACCTGCCCAGACACGAACGACTCTGTCCGACAGCTTTGAAGAGAGCAGTGGATCTCCCAACATGGAGATTCAGAGCTGAGAACGGACAGACTGCCTGCTCAAGTGGGTCCCTGACCCCTGAGTAGCCTAACTGGGAGACATCCCCCACTAGGGGCAGTCTGACACCCCATACCTCACAGGGTGGAGTACACCCCTGACAGGAAGCTTCCAAAGTAAGAATCAGACAGGTACACTCGCTGTTGGATATGTACCCTTCAAGTATGGAAGGGGAGGAAGTCGAATCGTCCCTATTTGCAGATGACATGATTGTATATTAAAAAACCCCATCGTCTCAGCCCAAAATCTCCTTAAACTGATAGCAACTTCAAAGTCTCAGGATACAAAATCAATGTGCAAAAATCACAAGCATTCCTATACACCAATAACAGACAGAGAGCCAAATCAAGAGTGAACTCCCATTCACAATTGCTTCAAAGAGAATATACCTAGGAGTCCAACTTAAAGGGGGTGTGAAGGACCTTTTCAAGGAGAACTACCAACCACTGCTCAACGAAATAAGAGGACACAAACAAATGGAAGAACATTCCATACTCATGGATAGGAATAATCAATATCATTAAAATGGCCATACTGCCCAAGGTAATTTATAGATTCAATGCCAACCCCATCAAGCTACCAATGACTTTCTTCACAGAATTGGAAAAAAACTACTTTAAAGTTCATATGGAACCATAAAAGAGCCCGCATTGCCAAGATAATCCTAAGTCAAAAGAACAAAGCTGGAGGCATCACGTGACCTGACTTCAAACTATACTACAAGGCAACAGTAACAGCATGGTACTACTACCAAAACAGAGATATAGACCAATGGAACAGAACAGAGCCCTGAGAAATAATGCCACACATCTACAACCATCTGATCTTTGACAAACCTGACAAAAACAAGAAATGAGGAAAGGATTCCCTATTTAATAAGTGGTGCTGGGAAAACTGGCTAGCCATATGTAGAAAGCTGAAACTAGATCCCTTCCTTACACCTGATACAAAAATTAATTCAAGATGTTTTAAAGACTTAAATGTTAGACCTAAAACCCTAAAAATGGTAGAAGAAAATCTAGGCAATATCATTCAGGACATAGGCATAGGCAAAGACTTCATGTCTAAAACACCAAAAGCAATGGCAACAAAAGCCAAAATTGACAAATGGGATCTAATTAAACTAAAGAGCTTCTGCACAGCAAAACAAACTACCATCAGAGTGAACAGGCAACATACAGAATGGGAGAAAAGTTTTACACTCTACCCATCTGACAAAGGGCTAATACCCAGAATCTACAAAGAACTTAAAGAAATTTACAAGAAAAAAAATCACACAACCCCATCAAAAAGTGGGCAAAGGATGTGAATAGAAACTTCTCAAAAGAAGACTTTTATGCAGCCAACAGACACATGAAAAATGCTCATGATCACTGCCCATCAGAGAAATGCAAATCAAAACCACAACGAGATACCATCTCACACCAGTTAGAATGACAATCATTAAAAAGTCAGGAAACAACAGGTGCTGGAGAGGATGTGGAGAAATAGGAACACTTTTACACTGTTGGTGGGACTGTAAACTAGTTCAACCATTGTGGAAGACAGTGTGGCGATTCCTCAAGGATCTAGAACTAGAAATGCCATTTGACCCAGCCATCCCATTACTGAGTATATACCCAAAGGATTCTAAATCATGCTGCTGTAAAGACACATGCACACGTGTGTTTATTGTGGCACTATTCATAATAGCAAAGTCTTGGAAGCAGCCCAAATGTCCATCAATGGTAGACTGGTTTAAGAAAATATGGCACATATACACCATGGAATGCTACACAGTCATAAAAAAGGATGAGTTCATGCCCTTTGTAGGGGCATGGATGAAGCTGGAAACCATCATTCTGAGCAAACTATCACAAGGACAGAAAACCAAACACCGCATATTCTCACTCATAGGTGGAATTGAACAATGAGAACACTTGGACACAGGGTGAGGAACATCACACACTGGGGCCTGTTGTGGGGTGGGGAGGGAGGGGGGAGGGATAACATTAGTAGATATACCTAATGTAATGACAAGTTAATGGGTGCAGCACCCCAACATGGCACATATATACATATGTAACAAACCTGCACATTGTGCACATATACCCTAGAACTTAAAGTATAATAATAAAAAGTAAAATGTTACTACAAAGCTTAAAATAGCTTTAAAAAAACTAGTTTCCTATGTCATTCCTCCCATCCTGATATCCTTCACCTTAAACTTTTGCTTATTTATTCTGGTATTTACTTGCATATTTCCAAATATTAAGCTTATATGAATATTTCCTCATTATCAATTTTAGACACATTGGTTGGCTGCTTAATATGGAAGATGAAATTTTAGCTCTCTTACTCAAAGGGTCCCATCATTGTCTCTGTTCTGTCTGTGCCCTATACATTGAAATTGTGGACATCTTTGTATATCAGTTGATTTCAGCTCCTTATCAGTAACTAGATTTGTGACCAGGGAGAGAAGTTACACAAATATTTGTCAATGTGGAGATCACAGTAACTGACTTTTTCAGAGCAGATTCATGGAGTATTGGGGAAGATAGAGGAGGGAAGGAGTGACAGACAGAGAGAAATAGAAAGAGAGAGAATAATTCTCAGGTTTTTGGTTGAGTTGCAGGGCCTTTTGGATGTCTGATTGGAGATGTCCTTCAAGTCTTCTACTGTACAGGGTCTATGACTCAGGGAGGGAGGAATTAGCTTAAACAGTGATCAATGTCAGATGAGTGGAAGCTTTGGGTAGTGATGTGGTTATCCAGAGATCATGTATAGAATGACAAGAACAGAAGTCAGAGCTGGAAGACTACACATATTAAAAAGCAAGCGAGGGAGAGGATCTCAAGGGGGAGACTTATAAGAAGTGGTTAGAGAGGTAGAAGGATATTGGAAGGAGCTGCTGTCACAGGGGCTGAGAAATGGAAAATTTCATGAAGGCAGGATGTCAACTATGCTCAAGACTGCAGAGAAGTCAAGTAAAGTAAGGAATGAAGTGAGTCATTTGGTTCCATTAATAGAAAATTATTGGTGATTGTGGGAAAGAAAGATTCCGTGGATGTGAGAGAAAGAGGACAGATTGCAGTGTATTGAGGATGGAAGGAGAGGTGATCATTACAGCAAGGCAATGTAGTCTACACTTTCAAGAAGCTTGGCATTGAAAAGAATAGAATTATAGGATAGTAGCAGAAGAGGTGTATGTTATTATTTCAGTTTTATTTTGTGCCAAAATGACTCCAAAAGCTATTGGTTTAAAACAACAAAATGTATTATACATTGTGATTTTGTGGGCTAGGCAATTCCTCTGTTTCACATAGCATCATTGCCTGGTGGGGAGGTCACTATTTGGTGTGGATATTGAAGGGTGGCTTTATTCACATGCCTGTCACCTTGAAAGGAATAACTTGGAAGAATGGGATAAGCTGGTCCCTTTTCCTTCTCCATATTGTCTCAGACCTTCTCTACACAATCTTTCCAGCAGGGTAGTCAGACATCTTGCATGGCAGCTCAGACTCCTAAAATCTAAAGCAGAAACAGTTCTCTTAAAGACTAGGCCTGAAACTGTCATAGTGTCACTTCTGCCATATTTTTTTGGTCGAAGAAGTCTCAGGTAAGCCCAGAGTCACGTCACCTCTCAATGAGAGAAGTGTTGAGAAATTGTGTGCATTGTAAATCTGTCACAATATTATTCAGGGAGTGGCTTTTTCCTCCAAGAAATAAGTTGCACCTTTGTTTATAATTGTTTCATCACTATTTTCTTAGGATAAAGGGCAGTTCCCAGAGGATGAAAGTGTACGAGGGCCATAGAAGTGCTGCTTTTTTTGACACAGATATAGGAAGTGGGTGTACTTCTGCACTGAAAAGAGAATTACCATGTCATCTAGCAATCCTATTATTGATTATATACTCAAAGGAATGTAAATCGTTCTACCATAAAGATACATGCATGTGTATGTTCATCGCAGTGCAATTCACAATAGCAAACACAAGGAACCAACTTAAATGTCCGTCAACAGTGGACTGGATAAAGAAAATGTGATACAACATGGAGTACTATGTGGCCATAAAAATGAGTGAGATCATATCGTTTGCAGCAACGTGGATGGAGCTGGAGGCCATTCACCTAAGCAACTAATGCAGGAACAGAAAATCAAATACTGCGTGTACTCAGTTATAAATGGGAGCTAAACATTGAGAAGATATGGACACAAGGAGGGAACAACAGACGCCAGGGTCAACTAGACTTGAGGGTGGAAGGTGGGAGGAGGGTGAGCATCAAAAATCTATCTATGGGTACTATGCTTATTACCTGGGTGATGAAATAATCTACACACCAAACCCCCATGACACAAAATGTACTTATATAACAAGCCTGCACATGTACCTCTGAACCTAAAATAAAATGTTTTTAAAAACGCAAATGGAGCTTTCAGACTTAGTCACTGAGTTCCAAATAACAGGGGGAAAACAACTTTATAGCTAATAACCACTACTTTAACCAAGTAATCAGGGTTGATGTCGCCAGTAATAACTCATACTGATATCATGTACCCCATCTGTGGATGCTCTGTATCATTCTATTCGTATTTTCCAAAACCACAAGCCAACTCCAATCATGGGAAAACATTAGATAAACCCAAATTCTACAAAATACCTGACCAGTATTCCTCAAAATTGTCAAGGTCATCAAAAACAAGGACAAACTGAAAAAGTGTCAGTCCAGAGGAGATTGAGGAGCTGTGATGACTAAATGGGATCCTGAAAGAGAAAAAGAACATTAGTGTAAAAAGTAAGGACATCTGAATAACTTATTTCGTTTAGCTGATAGTACCAATATTAATTTCTTGGTTTTGACAAGTGTACCATGGTTATGTAAAATGTTATCAATAGGGAAAACTGGGTGAACTGTATATGGGAACTCTGTTTGTAACTTTTCTATAAACCTAAAATTGTTCAAAATCCAAAAAGTTATTTAAAAAATGGTGACTTTCTGCATGTTTCTCTAGGCTTCCTTTTCTGGCTCTGGAAACATTTTCTGAAGCCGAGCTTCAGGGCTCAGGCCTTTGGAAATGGGGTCTATGTCGTTAAAGGATTATGGAGCCCGATATCACTTGGGGAGGGCAATTATGGGCATCAGGGAGGCCCTGATCACCTCAGTAAAAACTGTCATCAGTTATTTCACACTGTGTGTCTTTCTGCCTGATTCTCTTTTTTGTACATTCTGTTTTGGGAGATGTTTGTTGGGGGCAAAATTGTCCTGGGTTGAAAGAGAAGAGGAGGCAAGGACATCTCATTCCCCTGCTAACATGGACTGATAAGACAGAGGGCAGAGGGGGAGCTGGTGGAGATGGCATGCAGAGACCACAAATTCACTTCTGCCCCTCAGACCCTACAAGCACTTTGGTTTATTTAATAATCTGTGATTAATCTGACTTCATCATGAGTGCCCACCTTCCGCATTGGGTAGTCAGTAGTAAAAAACACTAATTTAGGTGTAATCGCTAAGGATTATATGATGTAATCATTTGAATGGTCTTTTTGTACAGATGCTTAGTCCTTATCTGTGCCTGTGGAAATCTTCCTTCCTTCCTTCCTTCCTTCCTTCCTTCCTTCCTTCCTTCCTCCCTCCCTCCCTCCCTTCTTTCCTTCCTTCCTTTTCTCTTTCTTTCTTTCTTTCTTTCTTTCTTTCTTTCTTTCTTTCTTTCTTTCTTTCTTTCTTTCTTCTTTCTTTCTTCTTTCTTTCTCTTTCTCTCTTTCTCTCTCCTTCCTCCCTTCCTCTTTCTCTTTCTTTCTTCCTTCCTTCTTGCTTCCTTCCTTCCTTTGCCTTCCTCCTCCTCCTCCCTCTTCTTCTTCTTCTTCTTCCTCTTCTTTCTCTCTCTATCTTTCCCTCCCTCCCTCCCTCCTTCCTTCCTCCTTCCCTCTCTCTCTCTCCTTCCTCCTTCCCTTTTTCCTTCCTTCCTTTCTTCCTTTTCTCACTTCTTTCATTTCCTTCCTTCCTTCCTTCCTTTTTTTTTCTCTCTTTCCTTTCTTTCATTTCTTTGCTTTCTTCTCTTTCTTGAAACAAGGTCTTGCTCTGGCACCCAGACTAGAGTGCACTGGGATGATTATGGCTCACTGCAGCCTTGACCTTCTGGGCTCAAGAGATCCTCCCATGTCAGCCTCCTTTGTAGCTGGGACTACAGGTGCATACCACCATGCTCAGCTAATATTTATTTATTTATTTATTTATTTATATTTTACTTTAAGTTCTGGATACATGTGCTGAATATGCAGGTTTGTTACATAAGTATACATGTGCCACTGTGGTTTGCTGCACCTATCAACCTGTCATCTAGGCTTCAAGCCCCACATGCATTAAGTATTTGTCCCAAAGCTCTCCCTCCACTTTCCCCCCACCCCCTGACAGGCCCTGGTGTGCAATGCTTTCCTCCTTGTGTCCACATATTCCCACTGTTCAACTCCCACTATGAGTGAGAATGTGCAGTGTCTGGTTTTCTGTTCCTGTGTTAGTTTGCTGAGGATGATGATCTCCAGCTTCATCCATGTCCCTGCAAAGGACATGAACTCATTCTTTTTTATGGCTGCATAGTGGCTTACATATGGCTTGCATATGGCTTACATATGGCTCCATGGTGTGTATGTGTCGTATTTTCTTTATTCAGTCTACCATTGATGGGAATTCAGGTTGGTTCCAAGTCTTTGCTATTGTAAACAGTGCTGTGGTAAACATATGTGTTCATGTCGTCTTTATAGTAGAATGATGGGTTATACCCAGTAATGGGATTGTTGGGTCAAATGGTATTTCTGGTTCTAGATCCTTGAGGAATTGCCACACTGTCTTCCACAATGGTGGAACTAATTTACACTCCCACCAACAGCGTAAAAGCATTCCTATTTCTCCACATCCTCGCCAGCATCTGTTGTTTCCTGACTTTTTAATGATCGCCATTCTAACTGGTGTGAGATGGTATCTCATTGTGGTTGTGATTTGCATTTCTCTAATGACCAGTGATGATGAGCTTTTTTTCATATGTTTGTTGGCTGCATAAATGTCTTCTTTCAAGAAGTGTGTGTTATATCCTTAGCCACTTTTTGATTGGATTCTTTTTTTTTTCTTGTAAATTTGTGTAAGTTCCTTGTGGATTCTGGATATTAGGCCTTTGTCAGATGAATAGATTGCAAAAAATTTTTCCCCTTCTGTAGGTTGCCTGTTTACCATCAAAAGATGGTAGTTTCTTTTGCTGTGCAGAAGCTCTTTAGTTTAATTAGATCCCATCTGTCAATTTTGGCTTTTGTTGCCATTGCTTTTGGTGTTTTAGTCATGAAGTCTTTGCCCATGCCTGTGTTCTGAGTGGTATTGTCTAAGTTTTCTTCTAGGGTTTTAATGGTTTTAGGTTTTACATCTAAGTCTTTAAGATATCTTGAGTAAATTTCTGTATAAGGTGTAAGGAAGGGGTTCAATTTCTGTTTTCTGCATATGGCCAGCCAGTTTTCCTAGGACCATTTATTAAATAGGGAATCTGTTCCCCATTGCTTGTTTTTCTCAGGTGTGTCAAAGATCAGATGGTTGTAGATATGTGGTGTTATTTCTGAGGGCTCTGTTCTGTTCCATTGGTCTATGTCTCTGTTTTGGTATCAGTACCATGCTGTTTTGTTACTGTAGCCTTGTAGTGTAGTTTGATGTCAGGTAGCGTGATGCCTCCAGCTTTATTCTTTTTGCTTAGGATTGTCTTGGCTATATGCACTCTTTTTTGATTCCATATGAAATTTAAAGTAGTTTTTTTCTAGTTCTGTGAAGGAATTCTATAGTAGCTTGGTAGGAATAGCGTTGAATCTATAAATTACTTTGGGCATTTAGTTCGTTTTCACGATATTGATTCTTCCTATCCATGAGCATGGAATTTTTTTCCATTTGTTTGTGTCCTCCCTTATTTCCTTGGGCAGTGGTTTGTAGTTCTCCTTGAAGAGGTCCTTCACCTCTCCGGTAAGTTGTATTCCTAGGTATTTTATTTTCTTTGTAGCAATTGTGAATGTGAGTTCACTCATGGTTTGGCTCTCTGCTTGTCTATTATTGGTGTCTAGGAATGCTTGTGATTTTTGCACATTGATTTTGTATCCTGAGACTTTACTGAAGTTGTTTATCAGCTTAGGAGTCTTTGGGCTGAGACGATGGGGTTTTCTAAATATACCATCATGTTGTCTGCAAACAGAGACAATTTTACTTCCTCTCTTCCTATTTGAATACCCTTTCTTTCTTTCTGTCGCCTGATTGCTCTGGCCAGAACTTCAAACACTATGTTGAATAGAAGTGGTGAGAGAGGTCATCCTTGTCTTGTGCCTGTTTTCAAAGGGATTGCTTCCAGCTTTTGCCCATTCAGTATGATATTGGCTATGGGTTGTCATAAATATCTCTTTTTTTTTTTTTTTTTTTTTTTGAGATGGAGTCTCGCTCGGTCGCCCAGGCTGGAGTACAGTGGTGTGATCTCAGCTCACTGCAAGCTCTGCCTCCCAGGTTCAAGTCATTCTCCTGCCTTAGCCTCCTGAGTAGCTGGGACTACAGGTACCTGCCACCACGCCTGGCTAATTTTTTTGTATTTTTAGTAGAGACGGGGTTTCACCGTGTTAACCAGAATGGTCTTGATCTCCTGACCTCATGATCTGCCCGCCTCAGCCTCCCAAAGTGCTAATTATAGACATAAGCCACCGCACCCGACCTAAATAGTCCTTATTACTTTGAGATATGTTTCATCAATGCCTAGCTTATTGAGAGGTTTTAATATGAAAGGGTGTTGAATTTTACCGAATGCCTTTTCTGCATCTATTGAGATAATCATGTGGTTTTTGTCATTAGTTCTGTTTATGTGATAGATTACATTTATTGATTTTCGTATGTTGAACCAGCCTTGCATCCCAGGGATGAAGCCAACTTGATTGTGGTGGATAAGCTTTTTGATGTGCTGCTGGATTTGTTTTGCCAGCATTTTATCGAGGATTTGCACATCAAAGTTCATCAGGGATACTGGCCTGACATTTTCATTGTGTGTGTGTGTGTCTCTGCCAGGTTTTGGAATCAGGATGATGCTGGCCTCATAAAATGAATTAGGAGAAGTCCATCTTTTTCTATTGTTTGGAATAGTTTTTGAAGGAATGTTACCTGTTCCTCTTTGAACCTCTGGTAGAATTCGGCTCTGAATCCATCTGGTTCTGGCCTTTTTTTGGTTGATAGGCTATTAATTACTGCCTCAATTTCAGAACTTGTATTGGTTTATTCAGTGATTCGAATTCTTCCTGGTTTAGTCTTGGGAGGGTGTGTGTGTCCAGGAATTTATCCCTTTCTAGATTTTCCAGTTTTTTTTTTTGCATAGAGGTGTTTATAGTATTCACTGATGGTAGTTTGTATTTCTGTGGGATCAGTGGTGAGATCCCTTTATCATTTTTTATTGTGTCTATATGATTCTTCTCTCTTTTCTTTATTAGTCTGGCTAGTGGTCTATTTTGTTAATTATTTTAAAAAAACCCAGCTCCTCAATTCATTGATTTTTTGACGGGCTTTCCAAGTCTCTGTCTCCTTCAGTTCTGCTCTGTTGTTAGTTATTTCTTGTCTTCTACTAGCTTCAGAATTTGTTTGCTGTTGCTCCTCTAATTCTTTTATTTGTGACATTACAGTGTCAATTTTAGATCTTTCCTGCTTTCTGATGTGGGCATTTAGTGCTATAAATTTCCCTCTAAACACTGCTTTGGCTGTGTCCCAGAGATTCTGGTACGTTCTGTCTTTGTTCTCATTGGTTTCAAAGAACTTCTTATTTCTGATTTAATTTTGTTGTATGTCCAGTTGTCATTCAGGAGCAGGATGTTCAGTTTCCATGTAGTTGTGAGGTTTTGAGTGACTTTCTTAATCCTGAGTTGTAATTTGATTGCACTGTGGTCTGAGAGACTGTTTGTTATGATTTCCATTCTTTCACATTTGCCGAGGAGTGTTTTACTTCCAATCATATGGTAGATTTCAGAATCAGTGCTATGTGGTGCTGAGAAGAATGTATATTCTGTTGATTTCAGGTGGAGAGTTCTGTATATATCTATTAGGTCCACTTGGTCCAGAGCTGAGTTCAAGTCCTGAATATCTTTGTTAATTTTCTATCTCATTGATCTGTCTAATGTTGACAATAGGGTGTTAATGTCTCCCACTATTATTGGGTGAGTATGTCTCTTTGTAGGTCTCAAAGAACTTATTTTATGAATCTGGGTGCTTCTATATTGGGTGGATATATATTTAGGATAGTTAGCTCTTCTTGTTGGATTGATCCCTTTACCATTATGTAATGCCCTTCTTTGTCTTTTTTCATCTTTGCTGGTTTAAATTTGTTTAAAGTCTGTTTTTTCAGAGACTAGGAATCTGCTTTTTTTTTTTTTTTTTTTTTTTGCTTTTGGTTTGGTTGGTCAACAATCCTCCATTCCTTTATTTTGAGCCTATGTGTGTCTTTGCACATGAGATGGGTCTCCTGAATACAGCGCACTGATGGGTCTTGACTCTTTATCCAATTTGCCAGTCTGTGTCTTTTAACTGGGGCATTTAGCCCATTTATATTTAAGGTTAATATTGTTATGTATGAATTTGATCCTGTCATCATGTTGCTAGCTGGTTATTTTGCACTTAAATTGATGCAGTTTCTTCATAGTGTTGTTGGTCTTTATATTCTGGTGTGTTTTTGCAGTGACTGGTACCAGTTTTTCCTTTCCATATTTAGTGCTTCCTTCAGGAGCTCTTGTAAGGCAGGCCTGATGGTGACAAAATCCCTCAGCATTTGCTGTTCTGGAAAAGATTTTGTTTCTCCTTCCCTTATGAAGCTTAGTTTGGCTTGGTATGAAATTCTGGGTTGAAAATTCTTTTCTTTATGAATGTTGAACATTGGCCCCCACTCTCTTCTGGCTTGTAGGGTTTCTGCAGAAAGATCTGCTGTTAGTCTGATGGGCTTCCATTTATAGGTAATCTGACCTTGGTCTCTGGCTGCCCTTAACATTTTTCCCTTTGTTTCAACCTTGGAGCATCTGATGATTATATGTCTTGGGGTTGCTGTTCTCGAGGAGTATCTTAGTGGTGTTCTCTGTATTTCCTGTATTTGAATGTTGGCCTGTCTTGCTAGGTTGGAGAAGTTCTCTTGGATAATACCCTGAAGTGTGTTTTCCAATTTGCTTTCATTCTCCCCGTCACATTCAGGGACCCCAATCAATTGTAGGTTTGGTCTTTTCACATAGTCCCATATTTGTTTGGGGTTTAATGCGTTCCTTTTCATTGTTTTTTCTCTAATCTTGTCTTCATGCCTTATTTCAATAAGTTGATCTTCAATCTCTGATCTTCCACTTCATCGATTCAGCTATTGATTCTTGTGTATGCTTCATGAAGATATAGTCCTCTGTTTTTCTGCTCCCTCGGGTCATTTATGTTCTTCTCTAAAACGGGTTCTTCTAGTTAGCAGTTCCTGTAATCTTTTGTCAAAGTTCTTAGCTTCCTTGCATTGGGTTAGAACATGCTCCTTTAGCTCAGAGGAGTTTGTTATTACCCACATTCTGAAGCCTACTTCTATCAGTTTGTCAAACTCATTCTTCATCCAGTTTTGTGTCCTTGGTGGAGAGGAGTTGCAATCATTTGGTGGGGAAGAGGCATTCTGGTTTTTGGAATTTTCAGGATTTTTGTGCTGGTTTTTCCTCATCTTCATGGATTTAGCTACCTTTGATCTTTGAGGCTGATGACCTTTGGATGTGGTTTCCATCTGGGAGTACTTTTTGTTGATGTTGATGTTATTGCTTTCTGTTTGTTAGTTTTTCTTTCAGCAGCCAGGCCCGTCTTCTGCAGGTCTGCTGCAGGTTGCTGGAGGTCCACTCTAGACCCTGTTTGCCTGGGTATCACCAGTGGAGGCTGCAGAACAGCAAAGATTGCTTCCTGCCTCTTCCTCTGGAAGCTTTGTCCCAGAGGGGCACCGGCCTGATGCCAGCCAGAGCTGTCCTATATGAAGTGCCTGTGGACCCCTGCTGGGAGGTCTCTCCCAGTCAGGAGGCATGGGGGTCAGGGACTCACTTGAGGAGGCAGTCTGTCCCTTAGCAGAGCTCAAGCACTATGCTGGGAGAAACCTCCTGTCAGGATCTGCTCCTCTCTTCAGAGACGGCAGGCAGGGACTTTTAAGTCCACTGCAGCTGCACCCACAGCCACCCCTTCCCCCAGATGCTCTATCTCAGGGAGATGGCAGTTTTATCTATACACCCCTGACTGGGCCTCTGCCTTTCTTTCATAGATGCCCTGCCCAGTGAGGAGGAATCTAGAAGGGTAATCTGGCCACAGCCACTTTGCCACCCTGTGATGAGTTCCTCCCATTCCGAGCTTCCAGGTCTCCTTAACATTGTCGGGGGAAAATCGCCTACTCAAGCCTCAGTAATAGTGGATACCCCTCCTCCCACCAAGCTCAATAGTCCCAGGTAGACATCAGACAGCTGGGCTGGCAATGAGAATTTCAAGCCAGTGATTCTTAGCTTGCTGGGCTCCATAGGACTGCAACTGCTGAGCAAGACCACCTGGTTCCCTGGATTCAGCCCCCTTTCCAGGAGAGTGAACAGTTGTGTCACACTGGGTTCCAGGTGCTACTGGGGTACCAAAAAAAACATAAAACTCCTGCAACTAGCTCAGTGTCTGCCCGAACAACTGCCCAGTTTTGTGCTTGAAACCCAGGGTCCTGCTGGTGTTGGCACAAGAGGGAATCTCTTCGTCTGCAGATTGCAAAAACTGTGGGAGAAGCGTAGAATCTGGACCAGATAGCACAGTACGTTATAGTTTCCCTTGGCTTGGGGAGGGAGATTCCTGACTCCTTGCATTTCACGGGTAGGCAATGCCCCACCCTGCTTCTGCTTGCCCTCCGTGGGCAGTACTCACTGCCTAACCAGTCCCAATAAGATGATCTGGGTACCTCAGTTGGAAATGCAGAAATCCCTTGCCTTCTGTGTTGGTCTTGCTGGGAACTGCAGACCAATGCTTTTCCTATTAGGCTATCTTGCCAGATCCCTGCAACCATACCATATGAATTTTAAAATAGTTTTCTTCTAATTCCATGTAGAATGTCATTCATAGTTTAATAGGAACACCACTGAATCTATAGATTGCTCTGGTCAGTTTGGCTATTTTGAAAATATTGCTTCTTCCTGTTCACAAGCATAGAATGATTTTCCATTTGTGTCATCTCTGATTTCTTTGAGCAGTGTTTTGTAGTTCTCATAGCAGAGATTGTTCTATTCCCTAGTTAGCTGTATTACTAGGTATTTTTTTCTTTTTGTGGCAATTGTGAATGGGATTGTGTTTCTGATTTGGCTCTGAGCTTCAAGGTAGTTGGTGTACAGAAACTCTCCTGCTTTATGTACATTAAT